>NC_088869.1:31631821-31785471 GCF_032884065.1 Artemia franciscana | reverse complement strand
GGGGGGAGGGCAGTAGCCAAACTTCTGTTTGAAGAAAATTACTGTTTTCTTTTAAGTTTTACTTGTGTCTTCACTTCAATTTCTAATTGCTTTAGGATATATTTATCCACCTATATTAGTCTCGGTTTTCTTTATGTTTAATGTGACCGTTTATTCTAATAGTTGATAGTCTTAACTTTGAAATATTATAGGACTTCGTTTCTGCGTCTTCAGTTTTAATATGGTTCTTTAATTTTTTTGAATTTTTTTTTCCAATTATTTTTTTTAAAGAAATTTCTGCTCATTTTTGATTGCCAAAGTCCTACTATTGGTTAATATTATGAATATTCCTCCAGTTGTCTGAAAAACTTCTTTTCAGAATATTTTGTTAAGTTAAACAATAATAATAACAAATTAAAATTCCCAGTTTCTACTGCAGCTTCGTACGTCTTTGCAAGCAACGTATTCTCGCGATGTGTGATGCCCATCAGTTCGTGCTGCTTCAAGACACTATCCTGCTTCTCCTGTATTTTATATAATCTGACCAGTGAATTCGTCAGGTTTGTTAATTCGTCAGAAAAAGGTGATTCGCGAATCTTACAAGATTGACTAGCTGGCTGTTTGTTTACGATGTGGAATATGACGTTTTCTAATAATTTGCAGCATATCGATATATTAAGCACACCCCGTAAAGTAAAGCATCTTTGAATGCTTAATTAAGTCATCAGTTTTCCCAAAACTATACCAGTTTTCCCAAAAAAGGGTCTTGTATAAAAAGGATTTAAAAACAGAGTTGGAATACATTTAGCCGCCATCAAAACATCAACGATTTAGAACCGACGTCATATCGTTTTGGGTTATTATGGTAAGTACAAGGCGTCACCTATTGAAAAAGCTATAAACAATACAATCATAATTTAAAATATTATAAAAGATTTAGCGTAGCAATTTTTGTAAACCTTTTTTTCACACCAAATAATTGTACACATCCCATAAATACATGAAATAACAAGCGTTCATCTATTTAGTCTCCAATTGCGGTGTGATTCCGTGTAGCTATAGTGTGGTAAATTAACTATTATTTCTAGAGAGCAGAGGAGTAGCTGATAAAGATCAAGACCATTCTTACCCTCCCCATAGAACTACTCTACAACAGAACAATCTTAAGTATTGCATAAGAACTTGTATATTACTAGATTTAGTAGTTTACTTTGGTTTTCAACTTAGAAAATTCTAGAAAATTGTAACTTTATCAACAAGCTCGTGGCAGTGAACTGGAAGCAGAGAGTGCCATACCAATGGCATCTGAAACTCTGAACAGTATAATTTTGATAACAATATTCATATTTATCGAGTTCTCTTTTCATGGTGACTACAAATATGTAAAATTCATCAAGTTTAAGCTTTTATCAGCTATTACATATTGTATTTCCCCCAAAACAGTTGGTCATGGATGCGTATGTATTTGTTTCTTTCTTTGCGATTTTATTCTTCTAGGGGTGACCATATCAAATTAATAGCCTTAGAATATCAAAAATTAGCTCACTCAAATGAAAACTCAGAGATACAGTGCGTTTAAAAAGCCCGAAGAACAAAATATAACTTAAGATAGTACAAACCAGGAAATTAAAACACACACACAGACAAAACAAGGTTAACATTTTGAACCGACAAACAGCAACCACAATACAATTCACCAAATCTTAAAATTCTTTACAAACTATCCCCTAAAACATAATTCCCTATGTTTAGCCCCTATACAAACCAACTCACACAACTGTTAAGTAGCGCAAGCGTTCTTTGCAGAATTATATATTTATTTATGACCCACTTATATATAAAGATAAATAGTGAAGTAAAATCAAACGAAAATCAACAATAACATTACACACACACACACACAAAAAAACAACAATAAATCACCAAAAACCATTAAACAACAATAACATTAAATAAATAAAATTAATGAAACAAAAGAATTAAACCATGATGAGGCGACAAACCGCCGATACGCTGTTTCTGAAATCTTTTGTGTAAAGATTCATTTTTCAGTAATATTCGGGAGATGAAACTTATTTATAAATTTTCTATTCCTATACCAAAGAGGAAGATATTTACAAAAACGGAAATAGGCCACCCAAATATCACTAAAATCCTTATTCCTAAGTATAGGATAAAGCCCAGAAAGGTAAAGAACAGAAGGATCTGAAAAAGTAGAATACACCTTTCCAAGGGCAATACGATTATATTTGCCTCAATTAGATACAATTTTATAGTAATCAATCTGGATCTTCGTTCTAGCATCTCTGACCCAACCATTGCATCGAATCTAAATGAGGGATGTAGAATCTAGATCTTCGTTCTAGCATCTCGGACTAATCACAAACGAAAACGAAAAGTTAAAAATTTTTTTGGTAAGTGTAATACCCAACCACCGCATCGCATCTACGTGAGGGATGGAAACAATTTAGAGCTTAGAGATTTAGGAGGGAATGGAAAAATAAAAGAAAGATAATCACATTTACCAAAGTTAAGCAAAAGACTGATTTTAATAAAAGAATAAGAAACTTTATTAACCGTCAGCAGTAATCTGAGTTTAGACCGGCTAATTAGAAGAATATCATCAGCACAAGCAAGGTATGAAATATCAGTTAACCAAATAAAAGCATATAGAAGACATATTCTTAAGAATACTAGAAATACAAAATTTAAAAATACTTGGAAATAATACTCCGCCCTGCCGTACCCCCCGACGAACAGGGGCAATAAAAGAAAAAAGGGTACCATTAGTTTTAATTCAAAGATAGGATTTACCATATCAAAACTCTTAAGAAGAAAAATCAGCGAAAGGTTAATGCCGTGACTATAAAGAGAATAAAGAGCCTGACTGTGTACAATACTATCGAAACCATTAGAAAGATCAAGGGCAAAAATGTGAAGACCATACCCTTTACCAGAAGCATCTTTAAAAAGACAAGCCAGAGTACGATGCACGTGCTGGCAACCGATGCCAGACTGGAAACCGAGCTGGTTCTCCCCAAAATTAGCATTCAAATTAATGAAAGGAAGTAGGATATATTCAAGGATTTTACTAAGATTACAAGCAACCGTAAATGTCCTGTAAGAAGAACAGTTCAATAGACTTACCTTGCTTAAGAACGGAAGTGACAGTTCCACACAAAAAGCTATCAGGAACAAGAGAATACACATTTGGAAAAGCAACCGTAAATGGAAAACAAAGACGGGCAATTTACTTTAAGATAATAAACACTAATTCCGTCAACATCAACAGAGCTTGATTTCAATTTCTCAAAAGATGCAATTACACCATCAACAGAAACGGATAGAATTTGTGCCTAAGTCAAGGAAGACGGGAGAACTGAATCAAGTATTTTTGAGTAAAATGCGCGCACTCCATAATTCACTTTTGAAAATATAACTGAATAGTGGTCAGACCACGCAGCTGGCGAGGTGGGGCAATTAAGATTTGCTGAGTTATCTAATTTAGATGAATTAATCACTTTGTCCCATTTATTCTTTATATCGGGACAATCTAAGGACAATCTAACCCTTTATATCGGCTTGATCGCCGACGTTTTTTAAACACGCGCTTAGTTTTTTGCTTTATTTCAGATACATTTTCGGATTGTGGTCGACCATTATCAATCCACAGCCACAATTTGGCTTTATTTTTCACAATCCTCAGTTCAGGATCACACGAGCATATTGGTTTCCTTGTATTTATTCACAATCGCTCATGAGGGACGGCAACCTCCTCAGCACATTTTAAACACCACACAATTTGGTTGTAGTACTGATTCAGTTCATAATTGCTTTTTGAAGAGCAAACATTTAGCTGGAGTAAATGAAAGGGTGCACGTAAAGAACCAAGGAGTATGGCCAGGGTTGAAATATATAGTGACACATTAGCATTTTTCCAGCTACTCCGAACAAACGATATAGAGGCAGGGGAATCTGACTGGGCTGAACTATTTGTTGTAATCGAAAAGAAGAGTGATAATGGAAGGTGACTTCGTGGAAGGGAATCTTCCTGGACGTGCACTGTTGAAGATGTAATAAACGGGGAACAAATCACTTGATCAGTATCCTATAGGCTGCCAGAATTATGGCCGTAGAAAAAAGATAGATCCTTTGCAATTATTCTGTAATTAGGAGGACTATCAAGAAGGTTTATAGAACGCACAGAATCAAGCGTTATGTCAGTGTTCATATCACCAATAATAATAAATTCACAACCATCCTTGCTTATTCTATGGAGGAGAGTTTTTAAACTTGCACATGCTTTAGAGAATTTATTCAAAGAAGTCATATTCTTCTAATCATGAGGCATATATGTATTAACTAAAACAGTTTTACCAAGTCTTATAGCTAGAAGATGCTCGTCAGAAAATAACATGACGGAGACACACAGCTGAGCTTTTTTTTTATAATACATGCTAAGCCCCCGGAAGGCCTTCCAGAAGTAGAAGTAGCATTTGTTGTGAAAGTAAAGTGATTAGCACTGCGGCGCAGGAAATTAACACTCGTTCCTGTCAAAAGATGTTCCTGCAAGCATACAATGTCAAACTTACTTTAGAGTTCACCAATGGTAAGATCCTTGTTTTTTGTCCCATAAATATTAAAAGACACGACTAATACTGATACAAACATTAATTAGTTTGGGACAACTTACGAGGCGAGTTTCTATCTGAGACATGGGGACCAGCACATCGCGCACATTTTGATGTTACAGAGGAACGAGACGACTGCAGATGTTCAGGGGACCGGCAAATGTTACAACAACGGGGAAACGCCTTGAACTAGTAAACGCGTATGTTTTCATATCCTACTTTAATACCATGTCGCAATGCTTCGAATCTTGACACTGAGTCAGAAAATTCCAGTTTTACCGCAGTGGATCTCCCTAGCCTACAAGCGTCAAAAACACCGAGGCAGGATATCAAGCGAGTTAAATGAAATCTTCTCAATTAGCCAACATTTACGCTCTTCATAAACATTCATTCCGCAAACCTTGTCTTACTCGGATATAAAAATAACAGAAGAGATGATGTCATGCAGATTACTACTATTTTGTGTAATAAAACAACATTTTTGTCCTGACCATGCATTATTGCATTATTGCGCAGCAGTTATTAAAGTAAGATCCGCGTATCTGATGGTGGGAAGGGGGGGGGGGCGGTGCGTGAGGCCAAATACAGTGCTTTCCTGAAGCCTCATTCAGTTCTTTTTCCAGGTTTTCTTTTTTTCAGGTTTTCGTGAAAGGTGCTACAGATCAGAATGGACAGGGAATTCACCCCAGCACCCCTTTTTTCGAAAGAACATATTTAGATTAGGGGCGAAACATGGATACGGAGGAGGTGAAAGCTTCTTTTTATTGCAAAAATACTTTTATTTGTGAAGTAAAATATCTTGTTTCAATAAAAGATTACAACGATTACATTTGTGATTTTGCTTACGAGCAAAAGGGCAAGAGCAACAAACCGAAAGTTTTGATTTGAATTTCGGTCAGACCAGATTTATGGCTGTATTCATGCCGGATGTGTAGCATGAACTGAAACAACACCTCAAGCTATTCGCTGTGTCGTCAAACACATCAATCCGTATAAAGAATGTAATTTGTATGAACTATGTGATATAAGCCACCCAAAATAAATATTATTTTGGGTAGATAGTAATCAGATTTAATTACTATGATTCTTTACTACTGTATCAGCACTGTTTAGTTACCTAAAACTTACTAATATCAGTCGTACCAAAGGTATATCATATCAAGTTTTTCTTTTTAGAATCATTTAGCTTGTCACATATCTGCAATCAGTAGGAGAGGACGAAGAAGAAATTTCCCGCTAACATTTGTTCAAAGGATACCCCCTCCTCACCCGGGCGATGACGGAATTAATAGAGCTGATTAAAAAGGAAAGATCAAAGAAAGAATATTTTCTCTAGATTTCCTTAGGATTCGATGTAAAGCCGAGCTTAAGCTAAGCCCGTGGAGAGGAATGGTTTTAATTCCCCCTCCATTCTCAGATTTATAAAGGTTAAATTAAGTGCAAGCTTTTTAATTTAGTGATGACTAAACTGAGCCCCAAGAGATGTTTTCCCAGTTGATTACTCCCAGTCAAAATCCTAGGTATGCCTCTGTCTTGAACTTAACCACGAATAAAGTAAAATATTCAAGATGTAACAAAAACACAACCTTGGCTAAGCAATGTTCATCCAGCAATACATTTGCAGACTTGATATCTCTGTGTATAAATGCTTTCTTTTCAAAGGTATGTAGGTACTTAATGGCAGAGATGACTTGCTTTAGTATATGTGTCCTAGTCTCCCATGACAGTGGCTGTGATTGATCCTAAAGATTAAAAGAAAGGTTAGCAATGCGGATGTTTCTTCCACATACAAAACATATTTAATACCGTCTTTTTTTCACAGTTTGGTGTCAATCCAGATAACAATCTACCAGCATTTTGTGTGATCTACAAAATATATAAATAATTATTTTGAAAAGTGGCAGCAGCGAGTCGATCAACAAATTTGAAGTACAAATTTAAAAGGCAAAGCCAGCATCCAAACAAAAAATTTTAATTTAAGAAAAAAAGAAAAGAATTTTTGTTCTAACTTTTAATAATAGCTTGACAGGCTTACATTATTTACTTTGGTTTGTTTACGGGAAATGTTAAACAGTTTTATTACTTTTGAGAAAGCAATTCAGGCTACACGGCCAAAAATTTCAATAAAGGTTGCCGAGCATTCCAACGAAGTGATCCCCGTTACTTTCAGAACCTTTTTGGATTTGAAACCAGGGTTGCTAATTAAAGCAGTTCAGAAATTCACAGCTATCTAAAATACAGCCTTATGATTCCGCTACCGTAAGAAAATCAACCAAAAATATAGATGGCATGGTAATAGTTTGATGCATAGAGGGTAATGATGGCTTCAACCGCTCAAACCGGAGTTGCCTTTGTGTCCGTTCCATACCCGATTCCCTAGATTTGTATGATTATTCCTATCACTTTATATGTTTTCTATGCACTTGCCCATTCTCGGATTTTTTTTAAGTTGTGGTGCCCAACCCAAGGAGCACAGTTGCCTCCCTTCAAATAAAATAGACCGTTCACTAGTCTGAAAATGATGATTTTGGCAGATTTTCTTCTTCTTCCAGGGAAGAGTGAGGCAGCCTCAATACATAATTACCGCATAAGGGCCTGTGACAGCAGGTAGCCTGTTTAGTCCAGCAGAGACAGCAAGGCCAAAAACTACTGTGTGGCTGTTCGGTCTATAATTGAACAAACAAAAATTATTTTCCACTTTCTTTGCCCATGAAAAGCAGAGGGGATTCGACATTTTTTACAAAAAGGAGACGCAGGAACAGGGACATGGTCCCAGCTTCAAAAATTCTCTCTTTTTTTTAACGGAAACTGAAAAAATAAGTTTCACCATTGGCTGTCAAAAATGACAGAGAATAGAACCGTTTCCTGAGATTACATCCAACCCTTTACTACATACTCAAAACCTCCAGATATTTCTCTTCACAAAAAAAAGGAAAAGCTATAAACCTTCCTCCTTAATGATAATGAAACGGGGATGCTTTGTTAAATATATTCAACATACAATAAATGCTGCATTAAATATGTTAAATGCTGAATATTGAATTGCTTAAATGTTAAATATATTAGAAGCTGTTATATACATTAAATACTCCTAAATACCCCGGCGGGGTGGAGTAATTGAGCAGCACTCAGACCACATTTTCTTCTGTTAGAAGTAATTACTAAAATAGAATAAAAATATAGAACGATTAAACAGCTACTGATCAAGGTTTTTCTTCTTTTCTCACAAAATTTTTGCCAGCTTCTCAACTATTACTATAAAGTTAAAATCAATAATTTATGCATTCTGGAAACTTCCAGGTTTTATTCAATCTGTAAGCTTAGAATCAACCAATGCAAGATGGCAAGTATAAACTTTTTTTTAAGAGTTCTTTAAAAAGTTAAGTAACGCTAATAATACTGCCTAAATATTCAGAGTCGAAATGCCCCTGAACAGCAAGACAGCAATAATAGTTTGACAAAAATCTGACAAAAACAAATGGCAAAATAAACATTTCCTGGATATAGTACAGTAATAATTTTTATAAGACTTATCTTGCTAAATAATGTTCGAAATATTTTGTAATATATTCTTGGATAAAATAAACAGCGCTACTCTATATAACTACTGGTTTTAAGATCTTTGATTTTAAAATAGTGTATTCTAGTCCAGGATTT
This sequence comes from Artemia franciscana, assembly GCF_032884065.1. NCBI lineage: Eukaryota > Metazoa > Arthropoda > Branchiopoda > Anostraca > Artemiidae > Artemia > Artemia franciscana. The sequence continues at coordinate 31,777,204 of NC_088869.1, read as the reverse complement.
CGGGATGAGGGTGGTCCCCGAAGCCTCCACCCCCATTATTTTAGTAATGTCTTGAATGTTAAATTTTAAAAAGCACTACTTTAAAAAAAAAGTATCCAAAATGTGCTACTTTTAACAAAAAGTATTGGATAGGTACTACTTTCGCAAGGTAAAAGGTACTACCTTGCTATCTTGCATACTAAGCCAAGTTACCTTGCAAACTAGCCTGTCCTCAAGGGAGCCATTGACCATTAGTGGGTAAACTAAACATCTTTCTTCAAACATGATACTATTAACGCCTGTGATGTCGACTTCCGGAGCACAAAAACCAAGAAGCGTAAGCAAATTAGGGTGACTGAACCTGTCATACAATTAAAAGAGAACAATTAATACATTTCTAAGGACAAGGGCGTATTTTTCACCCTAAATTCAGCATTATTGGCAAAGAGATAGGAATATTAAAAAAGACTTGTGTAGTGGAATAATAATTAAAAAAAAAAAAAAAAAAAAAAAAAAAAAAAAAAAAAAAAAAAAAAAAAAAAAAAAAAAAAAATCAGTAGTGAGACAAGAATCTGGGTATTTACGTGCGAATATTGTACGAAATAAGATTACAAGTGAAATTAAACTTCTAAAAACAAACAAATGAAACTTTATCTTCCATCCAAGGTAATTCTTTAGTATTAAATTGGTTTAATAGAAAATTTGGTATATAGCAAAGAAAAATAAGGAAGCATCTAATATATTAGAAAATGAGGATTTTTGCTAATCTTTGTTTTCATTTAATTATAATTAATTCCTCTGAAAGTATTCACAATTAATTTGTGTAATACAGACAGTGTTAGTTGTCGCTGTTGACAGAAACCAGCTACAAAAAATTACACTGGGCTCCAATTTTAGGCAAGCTCAAACCCAAAGTAAAATAACATTTCTAAAGAGATAAATTCAGTTTCCCGATTTCCAAATTTTTAACTAACTTTTAATGTCAATTTTGAACATAAGGTTAGTCTACGTTTTCAAGCAAAATTAACTAAGGACCACCACTGGATCACTTACAGTGTTTCTCTCGTTTTTTCTTCTTCATGGTTTTGTTATACTGTGTCAAAGAAACCTTCACAAGTAAAAGCGCCTTGCTTGTGTATATTAAAAAAAAAAGAAAAAAAATGTGCTTTAGAAGTTTCTTCCAGGTTCTTCAAAATTGTCGGAACGTAGGGGAAAGAACTTAAATTTCGAGCAGACTAAACACCAATAAAAAAAAATATTCGTGTTTTAATATATGACTAAGTTTTGACGTTTCTCCATTTCACGCTCTATTCTCAGTCAACACGGAAAAAGAAACACACTTACCTTACGTTACTTTTGTTTTACCATATGACCAATATTTGAAATTATTAAAAAAAATGTGTTTTACCATATAACTAATATTTGGCAGACAGTCTTTTGCTTTCCAATTACTTTTACTCTTAAGAATGTCACAAGAACTTTCAATTTCTGATTGAATGAGCCCCCTCTAAAGTTTCTTTGACAACTACGTTCATACGACGTGCCAGAGCCCAATTTGCTCTTTACCTAGGCAGCGCTATCGGGCTGCCTATGATGTATCCGCAACAGCTGTGCGGTCCCTCTTGGCCCAAGGACCGACCTTTGAAATTTTCAGTCCAATCAGAAACATATGTTGAAATATAGCCTTTATTTTCAATTGGAATCTGAGTGATTTCACTGCCCTTGTCCCATGAGCAGTATAGATCATGTCAGTCCTGAATAAATATTTTATACAAACAACAAGAAAATCAATGGTATTTCAAGTTTTAACTGAAGTGCTTCATAGCATTTTTTCAGCTGTGGTGATTTAAAAAAGTGGTACGTAAAAGTTTTTCTAAACGTATTTTAAACATAAGGTTACTAGTTTACTGTTTTCTCGATTACCGTTACTGCTACAACCACGATAAAAGCTGAAGAGAAGCCATCAGTACTTCCTAAGGTGGAACTCAGTAAAGGTAAAATAACAGCCTTAACATTTTTGAAGCAATCGTCAATACACAATACAACTAAAATTATTTATTGGAATTAACTCTAAAATAAAAGCGTTTTAGCATGATGTCACGACGTCGCATACAGCTTCAAATAGTTAATAACATAGAAATTACTTGAAAAAATATAATTTTTGCCAAAATTGCATTTTATTTTTAGTTCTATCAAGAAAAATTTATAATAAGCACGTAAATATAAGTATTAGCTTTCAAATGGATCATCAAATATTTCTCTACAGCTTATAGTAGCCAGTCAACATTAGGATAAAAAGGAAAAAAAAGAAGGCTCGTCATTACTACACATAAAAAAAAAACAAAAAAAATTCCCATGTTTTTCTATGACGTTTTTGACTATGAGGATTCCAACAAAGCAATTTTTCTTTTGGCTCGGCTTCTATTTAAACAGTTTAAAGCGCTTTTCACAATTACCGAAGGTTTATCTTCAAAACAATATTTTGCTATTAAGACAAATCTGTGTAGTAATTACCGTCCCTATATCACCTTCAAACGAAGAGATTTTCTCACTACACAGTTTTTCAAAACAAGATTTTAAACTTTCTTTTACTATGCGCCATGGTTCGCTCTTTAGTAGGTTGCAGCTACTGCTGGAACCGCGATAATGGGAGACCACTTGTGATTTCTGTACTTTCTCAGGCGAAATCCTCGTCAGCGCGAACTAACTACGCAGCTTACTGCCATCTACTTAAAATAATAATAGTCAAAACTAGTGCCATGTCAGTGTTGTTGCTAGCGCCACAAATCTTGCCACTAGAAGCCTTAAATGTTCTATGGAGTATCAGATGCTCATGGATCTAGAGTGGTCGCAATAACAAATTTCTGATACAGCATTCGATCAAATTAAAAAAAAAACATATCTATGGATCAATAAGGTCAATTGGGGGGAGAGTGAGTTCATTGAATCTGAATGAGGCTTTACTTTGAATTTTTAAAAAGATTGGAAAGAAGGAAAGGACTGCTAACAGTTTTTTAAATATTTAATCCAACGATTAACCTTTAATTCCCTGATTTCCTAGAAAAAAAGACGGTTACTTTGTTTTACTAGGACACAATAATTTTCAGTTTTACGAATTTTGCGTAAATCTATAGCAGTATCATATTGTGACACAAAAGAAAGAATAGGTACCTATAGAGATCCTTGGCCTTTACAAAATATTTTACGTCTTTACCCATTCAGTTAGTTCGTCAATTTTCAATTGGTTCCAAAAGTTTTTTTTTAATAAATTGACTCATTTGATTTAAAGTTACAATAAGACCTTGACAGACAGAAGTGGAGAAATTATTGCTAGCCCTTACAAATAAATTATCCTACTTAAACACTGAATCACCTATAAGTATCAGAAAAGTTTTTAATAAAACTAAAATAGTACCTCGACATATTTTCAATCTCCGACACAAACAGCTTTGAAATTAGTTTCTCTAGTTCTGGCCCATGGTCCAGCGCTTTTTTCTTACAGAGACGTTTAACAGCAATCCGATTCAGCTGAGAGCTTAGTAGTCCCTGGACTCTGAAATCAAGATTGTTAAGGCAAAAACAAAAACCAGGGTTATTATCTTACGCTCAAATAAATTCACTGTGCAGGTGTGTGAGCTTGTGCAGGTTCGTGCGGAAGAAGTGGGGGGGCAAAGCAGAAGATTAAGCCTTCTTTTGTGTCTGCTTTTCGGATATTTTTGAATTTCAATAACCAAAGTACCTGAAACTCTGTATTTTGAATTGGGTATGCATGGAATCATCTAATTTGTTGTTTGGAGGATGTATTTCAGTTGTTACTGAATGAGTCTAAAATACATGATTGTTTTTCATTGCCTCCGGTTTGCAAAAAGACGCAATAACAAACTATAGGACGGCAAGTTTTTTCCCCAAAAGTCATTCCCCATCCAGATTACGGCCACCTCGAGCTGTTTCTGAGCCGGTCCCTATTTTTTCCCCATTCACTGCGTTACTTCCAGACATAAAAAAAAAACTTTTGTCCCCTTCATCACAGAAAAAATGAATAAAATACCCCACTACTTTCTCCTTTTTTCTCTCTCTCTTTTTTTTTTATTGGATGATGCTGCTGCCCAGGTTCTTGCACTCATTTGCTTGTTTCCCCCTCTGTTTCTTATTTTGTTTCCCTTTTAATATTAATATATTTTATATTTCGTTCTCTTTTTTTTTGTTTATTCACTTATTTTTTCCCCCCTTTATTTGACCAGTTTATCCTTTGAACTCTTTTATTGACTTTATGCAATTAAATTACTGAGACTTTTTTAATTTTTAAAAAAGTGTCCCTTTTAATTTATATGTATATATATTTATATCTTGTTCTTTTTTGTATTTATTCGCATATTATGCCCCCTTCCCCTTTTTTTATTGTCCCTTTTAATTTTTTTTCTGACTTGTATTTGTTTAAGTTTAGTTTAACCATTTTTTATCTTTTTAACTTTTTAATTGAGTTTTTAAAGTTTAATTATTGACTCATAAATGATTATTCATTTTTTCGCTGTTATTTTTTGCATTTTTGCCAGTTTTTGTGCAACCATGCGACTTGCTGACTCAGAAGTCCGAATTCAGCCCTTTGTGGGCTTGTCATATGGATTGTTTGAAAATAAATGTCTTATCTTATTATTGAAATTGCGACCCAAATTAACCTGGCTTGGTTTATATTTATTGTTTTGAACTTTTGCCAAAAAAAAAATTTTGACTTGGAGATTGAGTATAGTCTATAAGAGAGGCGGCAAAAAGCTGCCGAGGCCGAATCTTTGTTAGCAGATATGTAAAATTAAGCATGTGTACACGCTTACAAGATGGGACCACAACTAATCACGCCAGAAACGTGAAAATTTGTGTAGAATAACTTGGGAACGATATCTATGGAAATAGGCTACTAACATCCAAAACGTATAAAATAAATAAGATAAAACGAAAAAAGCGGTAATGTGTCAAATATCTACAAAAAACCTGCCAAAGAGTTAAGAAAAAAAAGAAGAAAAAAGACTCGTACAAAAAGAGCACTCCAGGTTATATAAGCAATGCAATTGCACATATCTTTTTTCACAAACAGAATGAGAATTAGGTAAGACTAAAAGTCGAAATAAGAAAAAGAGTAGTAGAACGAGGAAAAAAAAAGAAAATCAATATACCCTTGAAGACATCAGCTGAGAAGAAATTCAACCTACTGTCACATAAACACTCACAGAAAAAGGAGGTAAAGGCTTTTAGAACTGCAGGTTATTTAAAACTCCAAATTACATGCAAATTGATAAACTTAAACAGTACGTAAGAAAGGAACCCAATTGCGGCAAAATTGCACCCAAACAGCAAGATAATCCTAAACAAAAGAGGAATTCTTTCCAAAAGCCTGGAGATATAAATCGAAATATACCGACCTTGCAGCATTTCTTCTCAGGAATGTAACATTCATGCTTTCACCCTCTTGGTAAGCCAACGTCCCCACATAAACAATACCAAAGCCACCTTCACCAAGCTTTCTTCCACCTTGATTCACATGCATATCATCAAAATCGTTTGTCGTTTTCTTCAAAAATTCGTAGTCCAGCTCAATTGGCACTAGAAAAACGAATGTTAGACATAATTTTCGAACAATCATACATTAATGGCAAAAAAATTAAAAAGCACGGGAGATGCGAATAGGTCGTTCAGTTACTTTAGAGGTACAACAGTGATTATTTGAACAATTTTCAAAAGAATCAGGGGATTCGTCAGGATTTGTTAGAGAGAAGAGGCTCATTTTTTATAATCAAATTAAGACAGTATTCTATTAAGACAGCATGTCACTGCTCTTGGTACTTTACATATCTGTTTAATTTCTGAAATAACTGAAACTTATTTAGTTCAAGAAATAACCTCAGAAAATCTGAATATGATAAAGTATATTCAGAGTAACACTTTATGATAAGTCATAAACAAGAATTTTCTAGGAAGCGAAAATACCCCAATAAACAATCAGTAAATGCTGCTCTATAGATTTTTATACCTTTTTATAATAGCTTTAGACGTGTTCTAATCAATTTTTTTTAGAAAGGGATAAATTATAGCAGTGACTTAAAATAAGATTCTTCTAACATTCGATATTATTCTTCTTCTTAAAAAGGGGTTATCATATTTGCTTCCCTAGGGGCAACCTACTAAAAAGGAACCACAGCCCTTATTAGGTCTATTCGTAGCTGAAAACCGGGATTTTCAGTGATTTTTCTTTTCGTTGTTACAAGAATAATTAGGTAAAAACCTCTGCACAAATTTTCTTGGACAATGGTGACATACAGAACCGTGAAAAAAAAGAAGAAATAAGCAGAAACTTATTCCGTAAATTCGACGACGCTTTTCGCTGGTAAAAATTCAAACATAAACAATTTTTTGATCCACAGAATATTAATCACACGTTATTCCCTGTTTACGCAATTTGCGTGAACTAATGACCTTATTTTCTGCTGATTTTACACATATTACTTATTTTCAAACTTAACACCCACTAAATGTCAAAACTAAGTAACTGTATATGAAAATCTTTTTAGCTAAAAATTGAGTTTCCAGTTTTTCCTAATATTTTAAGACATGCATGGTTATAAAAGCTTTCACTTAATTAAATTAAAGAATCAAATACCATTTTTACAGTCCTTCTTACTTTAAATCGAATTATCCAATCGAAATATTAAAATCGAATTATCGAATTATGCAGGTTTCTCATTCTTAATAATATTAGTAGCTTTATACAAGGAATTATTTATCAGGATTCACACTTGACCATGTACTATAGTATATATAGCTAAACACTGTGCGCTCTTTACCCTGTATCTCAAAAATGGTTGCACGCATGACAAAATGTTTGGGACGAAATTTGTCACCAATTTTCTGTTCTATGCTTTTTTTTCTTTGAATATTCTATGCTGTTTATATTCTTAAAATTTCTACATATCAGTAAAAACCGAGAAAACCATCAAAAATCAATTTCTGTGACGTTTGACCATGAATAAATTAGGACGCATACACGGAATTTTAGGGAACTTTCAAGACAACTTTTAAAACACAACAATGAAGATGTATACAAGCTTCTGACTTATTATCTACCACTCCAGGGTTGAATAAATTTGTTGCTCAAGTGGCTGAACTAATATTAGAAGCCTCTTTACTGAAAACACAAGTGATACCGAAAATAGCACGTTTCAGTGTACATGCAACGTCATCTCATGACACTCGGAGGCTACAGGTTTTCATGCGTGAATACAGGAGGAGTGATAAAGATCCTTTCCAAGGGAAAACACTTTAAGCCTACTGTCTTCTTTTAACTCAAAGAGGAAAGGAAGTGCAGTTTTCCCAAGGTTATTAAGCTTCAAAAGCTCTAGCCAAAACATCGATATGGCAATGCCCTTTTAACATTTATCAAAGAAATACATTAGGAGAGAGGGTCCTTTGAACAACTTAAAATCCTCAAACCCTAACCCTCCTCCCTTCTATGTCTCCCATTATATATAAGGTATGCCAACAACAATCTATGAGAAATAAATAACTAAGCAGCCACGGTAATAATACATTTTTCTCCAAAAATAAGGCCGATTTTGTTTTGCTGACTACCTCCCATGAGGTAAATGAGTAGTAAAACTGCAGTGAGATGGGGTGAAGACGAGCGTTACAAATCAAAAATAGCATATTTTTTATACTTCTTTGCACATTCCCTTTAAAGAATGCCAAGTGAGCTCCATAATTTAAAATCGGGCACCCCTTTTTTATGGAGAGAGAGAGAGAGCGAGAGATAAGGATAGAAAGAAAGAAAGGGTAAGGGAGGAGAGTGGGAGGGAGAGAAATAGAGACAAAGAGGGAGGGAGAGAAAGAAGGGGGACAGAGAGAAATAAAGAGATGTGAAGGGATAACTAAGCAGCTGACTCCCACCTACTTAAAATAATAATAGTCAAAACTAGTGGTATGTCAGATGTGAAGGGATAACGCCCAGTGGGAAGAAGAAAAGAGATAGGGAAAGTGAGAGAGGGGGGACACACAAAATGGTGACGTATTCAGAGTTAATTTTGAAAGTTCTTAATCAATAGCCGACCTCTGGTGATAAGCTTCTCAATTTCCTGTACAATCGTAGCTGCTATTGGTCGACTTCTTTTTTCTCCAAGACAGCGTCGAGATAAGGCAAAAAGAGTTTCGACAATATTCTCTGGCCAACTGCCTGCAGTAGAGTCCAACATATCGGTTATCAAACATCCATCGTCACTGTAGCTGGACTATAGGAAAAGGTAAACTATCAGAGATAAGTTTCATTTGTTTCACTCATCATATTTTCTATCCCCTTTTCACTTCTAAAATTTCAGTATAGAAAAATCACTAGTTGACAAGTGCGTAAAATATTTGATCAATAAATGTTTTCTTTCTTTAAGCGTATATGGTAAGGTGAATATTTATTAACACAAAAAGTAATAATAAAATTTCAACTCCAGCGAACGGAGAGCAGAGCTTGATGTGTCAGGTTAATTAATAGAATATAAGATAAAATTGATAATTCAAAGCGATGCAACTTCAGATCAAAATAGAACAAATCAAGAAAACAAACTGGAAAAGGCAAAATATTTCAGCAAGATCAAACTGATTTACAACATAAGGGATCAGGTACCTTGATGAATATCTAGCCCTCTCTGATTTCAGTGGAGGAATATGAAGCTTCTTAGAGCGCGAAGATGAACAGAAAAAAACGAGAACCCCAGCAATTGCCTTACCATTTATATAGTTAGCTGGAGATTGAATGTAATAATATTACATTGCTGTTTGTAATTCTTTTTTTGTTTGAGATTAAGAATATCAAGAAATAAAAAGAGGGTTTGGGTTCATGTTAAATTTCGGAGCTTTACGGGACAAGGAATAAAGGAGCCAAGAATTTTTATAGCCTTATTCTGGATTACCTGTAGAGGTTTTAAGTGAGCCGAAAATGTATTGAGACAAATTACAGGACAACATTTAAGATAGAATTCAGAGAGATTGATGTAAGTTTTAGAGAATGGAAAAAGAAAACACAGATTTTTGTATAGAAAGGCAGCCCAAATTACGAGCAAATTTCTGACGTAAATAATCAGAATGTTTCCAAAAAGATAGCATATAATGATCCCATAATGTACCTAAATGATTTAACCCTTTTTATCCTACTTTGACCTAAGAACTGTTCTTCTATTCTGATACTACGCAGTACCTGCTTTGAGTTCCCAAATATCATAGGCCAAGTTTTAATAGGTTTGGAGCAAAGTAGGCACAAGAAAATTACGTGTTAAAGGAATTCACTGCTGTCACATGTTTGTTGAGAGGGACAAAAGTATTATTGGTAGTTTTATTCTTATCAAGAGCTAAAGGTGCTTGAGAAAATTAAGACGACTGTATCTGAATCAAATTACTCTAGTCTAGATATAAGGATTCAACGTACCCGATTAACCATTACGAAAAATTGATCTGACGCCACGATATAGTCCTCTCTATCCCTCCCACCTAGGATAAAGAACACGAAGGATATAGTATCCTTTCCTGGCTCTTACCATTGTAAAAGTATTAAAATCACACATAGTCTGGTTTTCTCACAGGAAACGGCATAACACTCTGCTTAGAGCCATACAATAGCTTATCACACCCAAAACAAAACAATCACAAAGAAAAAGGTTTCTTTACTTCTGAGCAAAACGAAGAATTCGCATACATAAAAGTCAACCGTTCTTAACTACAAACTAATTTTTTTTTTCTCACCAAATTCATCAATGTAGCGCACCGCGACAAGAACTACTGGAAAATTCCAAGTCTTATACCCTTTCTGAATAGGTTAATTTTTCTTTTTTATAAGAATGACCGAATATCTTGAACTTATTCGCTAAAATCATCTGACAAATATACCTTTAAAGCAATTTGATCCACTTCTTTTTGAAAGACTTCGTCTCTAAGTTTTTATATACCTTGAGACCAAGTTGAGATATATTTTATTGTAAAACCTTTAATTTGTAATTTATATTGCAAAGTCTGAACTTGATAAATTTTTCTTTTTGTTCCGTGATCAGTACCTCACACTGAACAAGTAATCTCAGCAATAGGTCTATGATTTTAATATAACGGTGCTCTTTTGATGAGCACTTTAAGTTCCATGCAATAACGTTGTTTTGACGTTCAGCATTTTTATAAAATGAGCACTTTGTTTTTAGCCCAAGACTAAAACTGTTAACAGGCTCACTTTCTGACAGGTCTTTAACCTCTTTTTCAGTTTATGTAAATGATTTTTCATTTTGATATAAGTGATATGACGTAGGTAGTATTCCTAGCTGTAATCACAATGAACATAATAACAAAATATCAAGAGTATTACAAGCAAAGGCGCTGATTGGGACGTGAGAAAAAAACATAATTTAAGAGGTACCTAGTCGGAAGCAAGCGTAGCATTTCCTACTATTATATCAGGTTTGCATGTATTGAAAGACAAAGAAAGAAGAGGACCCAATACTGTGTTATATACAAGGGAATGATTCATTTAGTACAGTAGAGTACTTGAAACAACTTAAACAGAGGCTACTTCTTCCCTCATAAGATGGCGGGTTAGTTAGGAAGGGTGACTTTTCTCATCAGATAATCAAGAACTCAACAATCATCAATATCTTCTTCCAAAATTTAATAGCTATATTAAGTGACTAGTATATTTGTAAATTTTTGAAAGACCTCCGATTAGCAGGATTCATACTTAAGGAGTACCGATTTTCGATAATTAAACTGCTTCACTGCTCTGTTAAACAACAAATTCTTCATTTTTATTATCTCTACTTAGGTACAAAATATCACTTATATCAAAATGAAAAATCATTTATATAAACTGAAAAAGAGGTTAAGTACAAAAAACAGCATATACATATAGGTTTTTCTGCAAATAAATTAACTTGGCAATTTAAAAATTTAGTTTTCATTATAACGAACTTTTAAATAAATATCAAAAGAATTATCTAGAAATACTTAAAGAAATTTTTAACTAATTTCGGAGGTTCGAGAAATGTTGTCACAGCGCCATTTATTTTGAATTGTGTTTCTAATTGAGCGGATTTTTTTAAAAAATTAGCCACATGGTAAAGATGAATTCTATAATTGTTTAGTTCATTCAGGTTTTTTGCAATGGGTTAATATTTGTGATTTGGTAAAATTTTTAATATTTAGTTTACCTATTGTTGCTAAAGGGAGGGATATATTAATAGGATAAGCTTGTTTTGGTTTTACTTGGTTGTTTTACATTTGCTGTTTTTTTTTTCATAGGCATGTATTTTGGGGGTGATACCTGACGCAGGGATGCCATGGATATTCTGTGGTAGCCACAACACTGTGCTGGGTAGAGAATTTAGAGTGGCGAAACCCTATATAGGCCAGTGTATTCTCCTGATGAGCCCTTATGTTGGGTGTTGCCTCTGAATTATTTGTCTATATCATTTTTTCTATTGTTCGGTAAATGACGACTTATACTTATTGACGACATGACTGCCTGTCCATGGATTATTCTTTATGGTTGATTGTGTGTGGCTATGCTGTTTGACCTATGTGATTGTATGGATGAGTAGGGTTAAGGCCTCATTCAAGTGCTGGTCTATATTAATCACTAATTTAGGAAAACAGTCTTCCTTTTCTCCTTCTGTCTCTTTTTTTTTTTTTTTTTTTTTTTGTGTTTGTGCTGTAGCATTGGTGATTTCTCTTTTCATGATATATATATATATATATATATATATATATATATATATATATATATATATATATATATATATATATCCATTTTGATTTTCTCTAAGTTCCATTTCAATTCCCTTGGTGTTGTATGGAATATTCCCTTTTCTCGCTAGGAAATAGATGAAGAGCGTTGTAAGCTTTTTATAATAAAATCTTTTTTACCATTTGTTTCGGAAAATCAAAGAAAAAACTTTCTTGATCAAACTAATAATCATTACCAATGGAATTACAGAATTTGACTGAATTGCCAGAGGTGGCCTACATTCTACTCTTTTAGCATCGGCATGGATCACGATCCATTGTTCAACCTCTGCGCAGTCCCAGACTCTGAACAGTTTGGAGGTACGTGACCTAGATCATAGAAAATACACACAGAGTAAAAACTATAAAAACTTACTAGCAGTCGATTATTTTGATCAATAGGGGGCAAGCCTGTGAGCACTTCAAGGATCACCTAGTAAAAAAAAAAGAAAAAAATTTCAATATTTAACAAACATATATATACACACGCGCTGCTAGTGGGAGGATATTGAGGGCATGGGTTTGATGTTAGGGGGTGGATGGGGCTGGCTGTGCACAACCTTCACGCGGTGGCGCTGTTTTCACAAATCTCAGTGGACAACTAGCAGCGCATCCAGGAGATCCAGAATCGAACATACACTCTTTTCTAAATTAGAAACCTTATATGTTATTAACGGAAAACTTGAATAAGTGACAGTTATTGCCCGGGGGATGTTGAAAGCTCATTAACCCCTGAATTATAGGTATTTGACTTTTGGAATATTTTGAACAAAATAGACTGTTTTGAAATCCATTTATATGGTATTATTTAAGACAAAATAGCGCTTTAAAATTTCGCTCGGGTCCATTTTATTCCATAAGTTTTGGAATAAAATCTCGTTGATAATTTTTTGGAGAGGGGAGAGGGAATGAGCCAGCCCAAGGAGGGTTAGGGGTAAGTTTAGAAGGAAAGTATCGTTAATATTTTTGGAGAATGGGGGAGGGTCAGACCATGGAGGGTCGGCTCCAATAAGTTTTGGAATAAAATATCGTTAATATTTATTGGGGGGAGGTGGGTCGTTCCATAGAAGGCCCGGGCTCAGCTCCAATTAATTTTGGAATAAAATATCGTAATTTTTTTGGGGAGGGGGCATGGAGGGCCAGGGGTTAGGTCCCATAGGTTTTGGAATAAAATATCGTTAATAGTTTTCTTGGGTGGAGGTCGCGTCTTTGAGGGCCAGGGGTCAGCTATCATAAGATTTGGAATATGATATTGCTATTTTTTGGGTGAGGGAATGAGGGGGTATAGAGGCATGGAGGGCCAGGGTCAGTTCCCATAAGAACAGGGAACTATAACTTCCAATTTCCAATCATTTGAGCCTTCTCTGAAGTTTATACGACCACCCCTTTCATAAAAACCTTTTGCGCCACCGGGACATAACATATAACGCTTGCCCCGGGCTCTGTAGGGTTGTGTCGACCCTGAATTTGCTGTTAACTGATCTTTGAACTATTTTGAACAAAATGGCTACCTCAAAATTTTTATCGGATGCATTTGGAGAAAAAAGGGCTTATGGGACGGGAGTTGGTCTTGCTTCCCTCTGACCAGTTTTTACTCTTAAAAAGGAAACTAGAACTTTCAATTTCCAATCAAATGAGCCCCCTCTGAAGTTTATACGATCAACCCTTCCATAAAAGCCTTATGTACCCCCGGAGCATGGCTTATTACACCTGTCCCCGGGCTCTGGGGGCTGTATCAACCCTGGAGTTTTGTTATTTGATCTTTGTACTATTTTTAACAAAATGGATATCTTAAAATTTTTATCGGAAGCATTTGGGAAAAAGGGCGGGGCGGGGGATTGTTGCCCTCCGATCACTTTTGACTCTTAAAAGACCAGAAGTTCCAATTTCCAATCAAATGACACCCCCACTCCCCTAAGTTTATACGGCCATCCCTTACATATGAAGTGCCTCTGGGGGTAAAAAAGAATAAAATATTGAAGCCATATGGTCTTTACCATAGGTAACGCTATAGCGTTGCCTCTGATTTATTGGCTTAAGGAATACGAGACAATAATGTGGTTGAGTTATAGGTTTACAGACAGATAAACATCAACAATTAATCAATAAATAAGACTTCCAAGGTTCCAAAGTACTGACAGGAGTAAACTTACAATTAGCACATGCTACATGCTAGGAGCTACAAATGCTAAAAATCTCTCTTTTACTCTTGGCCTCGTCTTTTATAGATTTTTTTTTTCTCAGCCTGTAATTTTTGGCTCGGAAGTCCATATCTTTTTCACAATTTTTCCAGTCTTTTTTCTTCACACATTGACGTTTCTAACTTGCACCTTTCTTTGCTATATTTTATTTTTAAAAAAAGGTAGGGAAATGATATATATTTTTGAGTTTATTTGAAATCAAAAAAAAAAAAAAAAAAAAAAAAAAAAAAAAATGATTCTCAGAAGGTACTTCGTAATATTCTTTTCTGGAAAGGAGCCGAGAGGCAAAATAAGTTTGAGAACAACCAGAGTAGAGAATTAACCAAAATGAGTTCCTCACCTAAAGTTACTACCATTTAGTACAACGGATAGTATATATATATATAGTAATAATACGGGATAGTATACTTCACAATAGTGAATAATTGTAACTTACTATATACCACCCCAGCCATGATACCACCCCAAACTTAATATTACTAGAATTCAAGTGCTGTTAAAAATAACCCGGAAATGTGAAATATACCATGATCCCATTGCTGATCCCTAATAGAATTAGAAATCACGAAAACGCCAATAAGGCATTGCTTTAATCATTTCATTTTACGAGTTGCGGTAGAATCTTTTGACCAAGACTCATGAATTAGTTTTAAATAATAAAACCTCCTTAGCCCTTTTGTTATTATTTTTTTACTGTCTTTCTAGAGTGTATATACATTATGTAATAGATGATTTATAGGTGTGTTTCCGTCGTCACAGGCTTACTGGGAGTAGTACGAACGCTCATTTGTACGGCTTATTATTTATGAATTAAGCATTTAGTTACTTCTATGCTTGTTCAAAAGTATTTTAGACTATACGACATTCTTTGTGACTCTTTTTGTGTGTCTCCTAAATTTAAAAATCAAGCTCTTAAGACAAGAGACGTGAAACATTTTGCGAAATACTTTAGAAACCACAAACACTGTTGGAAGCTAGAATACCTGACTGGTAACTCTAGCTAGTTAAAGTCCTTGCTGATTTTTAACTTTCTATGTGGATAAGTTAATTGCCAAAAACGAGAATTGACAATCGAAATTTAAATATTTGGTCAGTGTTATATTATATCGCCACTTTCACAACTATAGGTTGTAACTGGCATATTCACATTTATGAGATAATTTATATAATATATGAGATAATTTATAATTTATATATCAATATATTTATATTTATATTACATAATATATATTAATATTTATGCTTTTATAATAATATGAGATAATTTATAATTGATATATCAATATATTAGATACGACCTTTACAGCAACCATAGACAAAGGAAAGATTAACGTTCTCCACCATGATCTGTCCATGGCTGCCTCTTCAATCCTTATCCCAGCCATGCCCGTGTGGGTGGAAGCCATCCTAAGGTTCCAGAACTAGTGATTCTTTCTTTTACCATTAGGCCTCCGTTTCCAAATTGGAAAGGGGTCACAGGTAAAGACATCAGGGGATATGGAACCTGTTGGTTGTCTAAAAGCTTCGAATTTCAGCGGTTAATATGTGAGACCATCCGTTAACACGCAGAGTATGCATCGTACACCAATAGTTGAATACTTCTAGGGAGCGAGTTCCTTCGACCTTTAAATGTCAGCAGGATAGATTTGACGGTTGCCCCATACACGCCTATCTTAGTTTTTAGGCTGATCTCATACCTTCGCCAGGGAACTTCTTTATAGTACTTCTTATAAGTACACCCCGTACTTATTCTATTTGTGCGTTAATATCATTCTCTGCCCCGTCCCCGTCTAGTTAGGATATTCCCGAGGAATATATGTTAACACTATAATATATATATATTGTCATATATGTTATATCATATATGTTATCAATAAGTTGACTCTCCACTATAATAGATGGGTTATTCAGGGCGTTTGTTTTCATCACTGTTATTTTGGGCGTGCTGATCATGAGTAAAATAGCCAAGAACCCTAGACTAACAAAAGAACAGCTCTAGAACAGCTCTAATCTTATCAGCTCTAGAATGACGGTTTTTTTTTTCAGTGACAATGTTCTAAAACTAAAGTAATAGAGTTTTATAAACTACGACAATGCCCATATTTCCAAGATTATTTGAAAAGAAATTAACGTAGCCCTTACTACTCATCCGTTACTGATTGTTTTGCTAAATAATTTCTCATAGAATGAATTCATACACAAGGTCTTTGAGTATGTTTAACAACAAGCTAATAGTGTCTTCTTAATTCAGAAATTGATCACACAACTTACAACTCCAAAGCTGTATATGTCCCAAGAGGGTTCAACGACACCGCGAAAAGCTTCTAAGGGCATATAACAATTAGTTCCAACTGGCATTTGAGTCATGACCAATGTCTTATTCATTTCTTGATTAGAACCACATCTCAGAAGTCCAAAATCTGATATCTAAAACGAAATAAAATTGGCGTAGACACAAATTAATCAGACAAAATAGAAGTAAATAAAAATAAACAAAGAAAGAGAAAATAAGAGAAGCAGAATCTGATATATGTTGCAGAACAAAAATGGACATAAAAACAGACAAATATGGAAATAAAAAAAAAGAAGATGAGTGAATAAATCTGTAAAAACCAGAAATGTAAATCAAAATTTAAAAAGAAAAGAAAGAATTAAGATGCCAAGTTTCTTATTTAAACCAAGACTTTCACAATTTTCGCTTTAACATTCAATATTTTTGTATATTTAAGGGACTAAAACAAAAATTTCTATAAAACCTAGTTATTTAGAGACCTTTTTTTTCTTATTTCCGACACTTGTGCATTTTATATAAAAAAAGAAGAAGAATATTTAGAAAGTTATCATGATACGACTTTTTATGCTGTATTCAACGATACAATTAGATTTAAAATCTAACATGACAAACTGTATTAAGGAACCCTATTTTTTAAGTCTTGTTGTAATTACTAAGTATTGTCTTTTTCTCTTCTCTCATTCTCTACAGTGTCACCCGGCCATAAAAAAAAACAGATTTTATTACGGAATCTATTTACTTCTTCGTAAGGAGCCCAGAACTCAAGCCTTTTTCTAAAACAAAGAATTTATTTAAAAAACAAACAAAAAAACAAGCCATTGAGTTGTCCCTTTTTACTGACTTAGAACTTTTAATATGCGGACTAATTGCGAAGAAACCCGGTTTGGATGCAAAAGTTATCAGATTTTTTTTTTAATAAAGGGGAGGGATGGGAGAGGGGGAATAGAAACACACTGAAAATGATTTCTTGCTCTATAATTTCTACTTTTTTCTGGAAGGGCAGCTTTTTCGGACAACTGTTAATGGGAGACTACAAGTTGGACAATTTTACTGATAGGTTCATTACAAAATTTACACAATTGTCTCAAACGATTTTTTTTAAACCATGTTACTTATGCACAGAGAGAATGATTTAGCGAATTTGATTTTTCAATTGTGTTTATTATGATATTTATTCATCTTGAACGAATTTCTTAAAAAGTAATTTCTTTAAAGCTGAAATACGTGATTCAAAATTATGGAACATTACAAAACACGATGCAAATCCTTTTGGTCATCTTAATGATTATGGAAAAACCGTGAGTGATAAAAAATAATGGCTGCATTTAAAAGCGCAATAACCTCTCTTGAGCCAAAACACGTGTATATCACAGTTGTCAATTACGTGCCTTCTTTTACTGTCAAACTTGGAAAAAAATTAAGCCAAAAAAAAAATAGTAAATAAACAAACTACCTTTGCGTTTAGGTCTTGATCCAAAAGAATATTTGCAGACTTTATATCTCGATGTACTAGGACTGCTCCATCTAGGGATTTTTGACTATGAATATATTCTAGGCCCTTTGCGACATCATGAACTATATCCACGCGAACACACCATGGCAGAGGAGAATTATCGTCCTACAAAAGCTGATTTAATCACAACATAATCGTAGCAATTCAACTTTCCTAGTTTTCCATGAGGCTTCTAAATTAATTTACAAGCAGACGCTGAAAGTTATTCAAGTAAAAGCTACATCGGTAGATAGTCATGTGCCATAAGTGGCAAAATACAAACTAATTACAAAATACAAACTAAAATACAAAATATAACTAATTAATGAAATTTGACAACGCTTTTCGTCCGTCTTTTACTTCCTACGCTCAGATCGGTGCTCGTACCTTTTACTGGCATGAGTATTCGCACCTCGAAAAACGTCGAAAAACATCATAGTATTTCCTTACACAACATATGATATTTCCTAAAAACAAGAGCTAAGAGCTCATATGGCACTTGTGACGAGGCCGGAAGAGCCAAGAGCTAAGAGCTCATATGGTATGAGCTCTAGCTAAATTCTAAGAATCAATAGAATGATTTAAAAGAAAAATAAGAGGCTTATAGCCGTGCAGGATTTAAAATAAGAGCTCTGAGTCACAAGGTCCTTCTAAATATCTAAACTCCTTACGATCCGATCACCCGCTCGTAAGTTATAAATACCTCATTTTTTCTAATTTTTCCTCTCCCTTCAGCTCCCCAGATGGTCAAATCGGGGAAAACGACTTTATCAAGTGAATTTGTGCAGCTCCCTGACACGCCTACCAATTTTCATCGTCCTAGCACGTCCAGAAGCACCAAACTCGCCAAAGCACCAAACCCCACCCCCTAAATCCCCCAAAGAGAGCGCATCAATTACAGTTACGTCAATCACATATCTACGACATGATTTTTGTTAAATAAATTCAACTCGCTACGTGATTAAGATTACAGGTTTGAAAGCAACCAGTTATATAATATCAGTAAGAAGACAGAAAAAACGAAAATTTACAATTATTAAAAATGATGATTCTCTATTTTGACCAGGGATTACAACAATTGAAAAACCTTCAAAAAGAAAATCAAAATTTTGAAGCTTAATAGAAATCACAGTTAGAAATTGGACTAGCTTCAATAATCAAATATCTTTGATAAGACTACAGTATGAAAAGACACTAAATAGCGCAAAGAGCAAAAATATTATATTTTAACAAAGGATTACAACAATTCAAAAACCTTCAAAAAGAAAACGAGAAGTTTGAAGCTTATATCGTTGTTAAAAATCACTTAGGATAAGAGATAAGATAATATTTATTTGCAAAAGAACTATCACAAGCTCTAAAGAGCCGAATTCGCTTTATATGTCACTAAAAGCTAAGAAAAAAATCAAAATAGTACATTCAGTCAAACACTTAAAATTAAAAGGAATTAAAAAAGGTTTAAACAAAAACTTGCTTTAACAATCTAAAATCTTTGAAAGATTGCAGTAGGAAAAGACAGCAAATTGTCTCAAATTGTCTGCGGTTAAGAGACAAGTGACAACGAGAATCAATATATAGAAGCCGGCAGCGCACCGGGGCCCGACGGCGAAGAGCCTTAACTTTAAGAAAAAGATACATGTCAGTGACGTCATTTATGTATACATTATTGCAGTATTGCAATGACGTTGTCATACATACATGGAAAAATTGAAAAATTTTCGGCCAGAAGAAATATATATACATACTAGCTGTTGGGGTGGCGCGACCCCAATACCTAGTTGGTGGGGGCACTTCACGCCCCCCAAGCCCCCCGCGCACGTAAGTCGTTACGCGCCATATTAGTTACGCGCCATTGTAGTTGTGTCCCTGTGTCACACCTGTGATATATATATATATATATATATATATATATATATATATATATATATATATATATATATATATATATATATATATATATATATATCATGAAAAGAGAAATCACCAATGCAACAGCACAAAAAAAAAAGACAGAAGGAGAAAAGGAAGACTGTTTTCCTAAATTAGTGATTAATATAGACCAGCACTTGAATGAGGCCTTAACCCTACTCATCCAAACAATCACATAGGTCAAACAGCATTGCCATACACAATCAACCATAAAGAATAATCCATGGACAGGCAGTCATGTCGTCAATAAGTATAAGTCGTCATTTACCAAACAATAGAAAAAATAATATGGACAAATAATTCAGAGGCAACACCCAACACAAGGGCTCATCAGGAGAATACACTAGCCTATATAGGGTTTCGCCACTTTAAATTCTCTACCCAGCACAGTGTTGTGGCTACCACAGAATATCCATGGCATCCCCGTGTCAGGTATCACCCCAAAATACATGCCTATGAAAGAAAAAAAAAACAGCAAATGTAAAACAACCAAGTAAAACCAAAACAAGCTTATCCTGTTAATATATCCCTCTTTTTAGCAACAATAGGTAAACAAAATATTATAAATTTTTACCAAATCACAAATATTAACATATTGAAAAAAACCTGAATGAACTAAACAATAATAGAATTCATCTTTACCATGTGGCTAATTTTTAAAAATCCGCTCAATTAGAAACACAATTCAAAATAAATGGCGCTGCGACAACATTTCTCGAACCTCCGAAATTAGTTGAAAATTTCTTTAAGTATTTCTAGATAATTCTTTTGATATTTATTTAAAAGTTCGTTATAATGAAAACTAAATTTTTTAAATTGCCAAGTTAATTTATTTGCAGAAAAACCTCTTGATATCAATTTTTGGCTTAAGATTTTACATCTATTTTTAAAATCAATATAATTACTACAAATCCTTGCATAACGAAGTGACTGTGAGAAAAACGCTGAATATGTGATATTTGAGTGTATATTACTTTCAGGGAATGGGAAACTAATCACTTCAAAATCAAAATCATCCGTTTTATTATACATTTTAAAACTTAATTTATTATTATCACAAATATTAATATTTAAATCTAAGAAATGATCTTCATGACCAGCGCCATGACTAGGCTCAAGAATAAGCTCTGATGGATATATATTTTTAGAAATATCAATGAAATCCTTACAATTTAAGACCAAAATATCATCTAAATATCTTTTATTATTTGACAAAGCATGTTTTAAATTAATTGGATTATTCTTATCCATCATATATTTATATTCTAGTTGACTTAAAAATAAGTCAGCTATAAATGGGCTGGCATTCCCCCCCCATGGGAATTCCCACAATTTGCTTGTACAAATCACCCCCAAATCTTCTATAAGTATTGTATAAAACAAATTCTAATAACTCAAAAATCATATCCAAGCTGTAACATCTCAAGTTAACTGTAGTATTAAAGCAATTTGTCCATATAGCTTTTTTATTATAAGTGTCTATTTTTAAGAACCTTTTACTAGATAAGAGGAAAGATTTCTTGATAACAGTTTTTAAATTATCTAACACTACATTAAGTGATAAATTAGTATACATTGTCGCAAAATCGAAAGACTCAATTCTTTTAGCTGAAACCATTGTTAAAGAATCTATCACCTGCAGTGAATTGTTAACACTCCAATATGGATTAAAATTCGAAATTTTTTAAACCAGAACAATAGGTTTTAAGTTTATTTACAATTTCCTTTAAAATTAAAGAGAGGTCAGTAGCAGCAATGCGGGTTGGACATTTAGCTGCTCCAGCAATAAACCGTGGTTTAAGGGGATTCTTATGAAATTTTACAGTCCAATATAGGAAAGGGAACTTTTTATCATTGTCATTTATTTTGATATTAAAATTTTTAAAAAGTATTTCTTCAGTCTTTTCAATTAAATTCTCATCCTTTATATTTACCTTTTCGTAAACATTAGTTGTGCATAACTCCCTTTTTAAGATATCACAATACAGCTTCTGACAAATTATGGCAAAATTATTATTAGCTTTATCCACTGGCACAATTACAAATTCATTCTTTAGATTAGAAATTGCTTGTTTAATCTTCGCATTATAAAATAATGATTTAGTGTTACTATTTTTTAAGTTAGAATATATTTTATTTCTTATTTTACTAATAATTAAATTCTTCCAACTTTGAAAACTCTCTTTATTTTTATTCTCTTTCTTACACCACTTATCAATAAATAAATCAAAATCATTTTCCAAGCCATCAAGAACACTCGATGGTTTCAGATGATGAGAAAGACGCAAATTAGCCCCTTTATTCATTATAATTTGAAGATCATCTTGCTTTATTATTGACAAGTCCCCTGTTATAACATGTTTGTAAGTAGGATTTACAAATGGGCCAAGTTGCTTACAATTACAAACAGGTTTCCAATTTATATCACTATCTAGTCTTTTTAGTAATAAATTATAATTAAAAATAATTTGCCCAATAGTTTTTGAAAATTTATAAGTTAAAACTGGACTATCATTATAATTCAAATTACTAGGAAGGGCCTGTTTCACATGCCGCTGATTTAAAATTTCTGGTAAATTAATATCTTCAATCTGCTTACAAGTAAAATTAATAGGTAAATATAATCTGTTATCCTTATTACTAATCTTATCGAACTTTTTCTTTTTTGAAATAAATTTTGTTTTAGTTAGAATGCAAATTGTATCACATATTACTTTAAAATTATAATCAAGAGCTGTATTATTCTTAACAATCGAGAAAAGTTTGATTAACTTCCTCTTGGATAAATTATTTAGACATTTTATTACAGAAATCGTACCCCTAGATTCAAGTAGCTGGCATAGATCTATAGAAAGCATATGTATATCTAATTCATTTTTTCTATTATTTTTCCTATGTCCTCTCGATCGTTTTTTACGTTTAGTAGGACAAGTAAAAGAAGGATGGTCCATAAAACCATCAATACATTTAACAACAACATGAGACATGTCACCATATTTTGCTACACGATCATTTAGCCCAAAAGGATAAGCTGTACCAAGAGTATGGATCCAGAAATCCTCCTGTTTACGTAGTCTATTATTCTTCTCTTCATTATTTAAATTTTCTAATTCTAAATTTTCTAAAATTGTGACAGTTATATCTGATATGGAACATTTACCATTATTACAATGTTGAACTAGATAGTTATTAGTTTTTTCATTATTAACTGTTGTCTTATGTCCAGAAAATCTTTTATATATATTATTAGTTGTTTCCCCCACATATTGTAGGCAGCATCTATACCGCATTTTTCTAACGATTGCCATTGAGCTTTGTTGATGGTGATTGCTAATCGAACATTCCCTGTGTCACCGTCTTCATTTATATATCCCTGTTGTAGTTGTGTCCCTGTGTCCTGGTTGTCATGTATATTTCCTGTGTCCCGGTCGTCATTTGTGTCCCGGTATCCTAGTCTGTAATTTCTCTTTGAGTGTCCCGTTCGTCATTTATATTCCCTCTGTCCCGGTTTCCCGGTCGGCATTTGTGTCCCGGTGTCCCGGTCTGTAATTTCTCTTTAAGTGTCCCGGTCGTCATTTATATTCCCTGTGTTCCGGTCGTCATTTGTGTCCCGGTGTCCCGGTCTGTAGTGTCATCTTATAATGACGTCATATACAAAGCCTTATATACTTATAATGACGTCAAATGCAAACCCACAAACAAATTAACATGCATATAAACAATTGATTTTTATAGATATATATAGATATAATTTCTTTTTTAGTTATTTTCTTTTTTAGTTTTTTCTTTTTTAGTTTTTCTTTTTTTTTAGTTTCTTCTTTTTATTCATTTATTTTCTTCAATTTGTCAATGTTCATTCTAACATTGACACTTGGAAAAATCTTTACGTGCCAAGCATGCTAAAGCTCAACAATTTATAGTAAACCTCAAACTTTTGGGTATTTGTTTTAAGGTTTTCGAATTACTTTAATCTATTGTCAAAATATATTGAAATATTTGTGCAATTCCCAGTTTTTTTTTTTAGTTTTTTCTTTTTTTTTAGTTTTTAGCTTTTTAATAGTTTTTTTTCTTTTTAGTTGTTATACCTTTTTTTATTTTTTAGGTTTTTTCTTTTCAGGTTTCTCTTTTTTTTAATTTTTTCTATTTTTTATTTTTTTCTTTTTTTAGTTTTTTTCTTTCTAGTCTTTTTTTAGTTTTTTACCTTTTTTCTTTTTTCAGTTTTATTTTTTCAGTTGGTGACATTCTATCTTTTTCAATGTTTTTCAATTTGTCAATCTTCATTCTAACATTTACAGTTGGAAAAATCTTCACGTGCCAAGCATGCTAAAGCTCAACAACTCATAATAAACCTCAAATTTAAGTATCTGTTTTAAGGTTTTCGAATTACTTTAATCTATTGTCAAAATATTTTGAAATATTTATGCAATTCCCAGTTTTTACATTTTTAGTTTCAGTTTTCTTTTTCTTCTTTATTTCTCAGACATAAATACATATCGCCGAACCTTTATTTTTTTAACTGAAATCTGGTAGGCATTGATGACCTTATCCAAGTCAAAATCCCAAACCCAATCATCATCGCTATCATTTTCAGTTTTGATACGTTTTGACTCTCGCTGTCCAGGTTGATCTTCATCTAACAGCTCGGTTTTGCGTTCTTTAGCCGTAAGCCTTTTGGCATTAACTCTTTGAGCAGCTTCCTCGGCTGTTTCTTCCGCCATTGTAGGATTTGGTAATATTCTATCTTTTCAATGTTTTTCAATTTGTCAATGTTCATTCTAACACTGACAGTTGGAAAATCTTCACGTGCCAAGCATGCTAAAGCTCAAAAATTTATAATAAATCTCAACATTTTAGGTATTTGTTATATTGCTTTCGAATTACTTTAATCTATTGTCAAAATATATTGAAATATTTATGCAACTCCCAGTTTTTACATTTTTAGTTCCAGTTTTTTTTTTCTTCTTTATTTTTCAGACGTAAATACATATCGCCGAACCTTTGTTTTTATAACTAAAATCTGGTAGGCATTGATGACCTTATCCAAGTCAAAATCCCAAACCCAATCATCATCGCTATCATTTTCAGTTTTGATACGTTTTGACTCTCGCTGTCCAGGTTGATCTTCATCTAACAGCTCGGTTTTGCGTTCTTTAGCCGTAAGCCTTTTGGCATTAACTCTTTGAGCAGCTTCCTCGGCTGTTTCTTCTGCCATTGTAGGATTTGGTAACATTCTATCTTTTTCAATGTTTTTCAGTTTGTCAGTGTTCATTCTAACATTGACAGTTGGAGAAATCTCCACTTGCCAAGCTTGCTAAAGCTCAACAATTTATAATAAACCTCAAAATTTAGGTATCTTTTTTAAGGTTTTCAAATTACATTAATCTATTGTCAAAATATTTCGAAATATTTATGCAATTCCCAGTTTTTACATTTGAACTCTCAACACAAAAATTCCTACAACTTATTTTTATATATATAGAAGAAATAATCTGGCGTAACGTTTTTTTAGTTTTTTTCCTTTTTAGTTTTTTTTCTTTTTAGTTTTTTATCTTTTTATTTTTTTTTAGTTTTTTACCATTTTTCTTTTTTCGAATTACTTTAATCTATTGTCAAAATATTTCGAAATATTTATGCAATTTCCAGTTTTTACATTCTAGTTTGTTTTCTTTTATATATAGATAACATATAATCTGGCATAACAGACATAACAGACAGACAACTTGTTTTTATATATGTAGATTTCTTACAGTAAATCTTCATTATTATAGTCCTTTATTAAAAAACACAAAAATGTCCATACATATTTGAAAATGCTTTTTCTTTTTGTTAACTAATGAATCCTGTTTATGCTCATATCACAGTTATTGCTTTCTAATTACTCTCCCTTAAATAACAAAAATAAACAATAAAATAAAATGAAATTAAGAATCCGAACAAAATAAAATTAAAACAAAAAATTTTACAATTAATAAATCTTCTTTTTCTAGAAGTTTACCACATTTGTTTTTTAAATTTACTAAACTATCGTTCTATTACTAGGCTTAGTGTTGAAAGAGTAAAGATGTTAAGGGCACACACCTCGGAGAGAAGACGATAATCCAGTGATCCATTAATCATTAAAGGATATACAATGTTGCCCAGTTGTCCGTCAAAGCTGTAGCCGAGCAGAGGAATTATATTGATATGTTCCAACCTACACAGAAAAAAGATTACTAATAAAAGTAGGTATCAAACAGTCCGTCAGTCCGTCGCACCAAACTGTAAGTAAGGAGTGACCCGGCTCAATGGTAACCGAAACTAAAAAAAACTGAATTTTCATACCAATAAATGCATAAAAAATCTGAGAAAAAGTCTTAAAAAATTTGCGTTTTTTCGAAAAAAGAGGGAAAAACCCTCTAAAAGTCATATAATCTTCATGATTCAGCGTATCATCAGATTCAGCGTATCAGAGAACCCTACTGTAGAGGTTTCAAGCTCCTATCTGCAAAAATGTGGAATTTCATATTTTTATTTGTCAGAAGAAAGATCATGGATGCGTGTTGATTTTGTCTTTGTTTTTTTTCCCAGGGGTGATCTTAACGACCCAGAGGTCCTAGAATATCGCAAGAGGGCTCATTCAAACAAAAATTAAAAGTTCGAGTGCCCTTTTTAAGTGACCAAAAAAAATCTGAGGGCAACTAGGCCCCCTCCCACACTCATTTTCCAAGTCACCCGAACAAATTTTGAGATAGTCATTTTGTTCAATATAGCCGAAAAGTCTAATAACTATATATTTGAGGATGACTTAATCCCCCAGAGTCCTCCAGGGGTGGGCTGCACTTTCCAAAAAGGTGATATATAGGATAAGTTGTAGACATTTAATTTTGATATTTTCTTTATTTTCATTTAAAAGTGAAACTTTTCTTCTTATTTGATCAAAGTAGCAAGGATACGTGTAGTAAATACAATAAATGACGGTTAAAAAAGGGTAATTAAAAGACTTAAAGGAATGTAAACTCGTCAAACTATGTCTCTACAAAGAAAACTCCTCGATAACTTTAGTACTGCATTAAATAGACATTTAACTGTTTTAAATAATGCATAAATCTGTATTATACGGTACCCAGGTGTTGCTCTAATCAATCAATAGGCTACTATAGTAGCAAACTGCAAATAATGTTTTAATTTGTTCCAGATTTTTCCATTTTTCAAGAGAAACGTGTTTTCCAGTTTTATTGGTGTTCTTTCGAAGATTTATCAGCAATAGAACTTAAAACCATACAAAGCCTTTCATAATGCTGAATAAAACTTTGTTGTCTTACTCTTAACAACTAAGATGGAACGGTTGCCGCTTGATGGAAACCTTATACTTTATGGCTTGTCAACGCGTTGAAATAATAATAATTTATTTCAAGCTTTGTGAAATCTATAATAAAACCTATGGCTCCTTCATTGTAACTCCTCTGATACGTGATCTTTCACTGATTCTCTGATTCGTGAATTGCAAGCTTGTGCTTGAAGTTTGAATCAAGTAAAAAAGAGATGAAGGATGCGGCACTAGACCCTTAAAGTCCACACCGGCGGTGCTGATCTCTGTTTCAAGGCCCTTCAGCCAGGAAGTGCAATGGGAGCTGGGGGCCAGCCATCCTGTCCATTCACACCCCCTTCCTGCCTCCCTTCCCCAGATTTCTTCAGGTACCCATTTAGATAAATTTTTGTATGCTTTCCAACGGTTACTTCCTCCCGTTGATTATACCCCATCACTTATTAGTGGAAGCCTTTCCGTGTAAGAACATATTAAATATACAAACAAGTTCTAAAATGTTATAATGGTTACAACAATTTTAAAAGCAATATCTATTATATAGATTTCCTTTGAAATAGCTAGAAAATAAGGTTGTATTGCAGTGTTATGTCTCACAGAAGCTATTGGTTTCTTCTCATATTTGTCATGTCCCAAACAACTTTAGATTACCAACTGTGCTGTTGTCTACCCATGGATTTATTATCTGAACAGATACAAAGCGATATAAAGAAGTATTGCAATACAGGAGCAGGTATACAGAAACCTGACGAAGAACACAGTAAAAAAGTTTACCTCTTAAGAGCGTTTACTTCTGCGTTGAACATTTTCTTCGTATATTCATTGTCCGTTCCAGCTTTGAGTCGTTTTACAGCAACCCTCGTAGTATTATCCTCATATCTGAATGGCTGATATCTACAAAAGAAAAAAAGTCCTATTTTAGCAATTAAACCCTTAGATAAACTATATAGCATCTTTAAACTTTCTACGCAGTAAAATAAGTCACACAATAAAGATATAAACATAGAGAATTTATTGCATAAATTTTTTTTAACCAAATATAATAAATGAAACATTGTAAAAAAAAATCTCGAAAGAAGCACCGAATTCCTATTCACTTGCCTGTAGATGTGATTACTAATTATACCATCATGAGAAAAAATCCTGTGCTCAAAATGATAGATTTTAAAATAGAGAAAGGGTCCTGGATTCTTTTTAGCTTTGAAAACGCACCTCAAAATGAGTTTCGAAAATGAGCCGGTTCAAAAACGGGCCTTTGAAATTCAGCCATTTTCTAAACTAAGAAGTAAGATAAGTAGCGCTAGCCATGCGTCACGTAAAAAAAAAAAAAAAAAAAAAAAAAAAAATTAAATTCTATTTTCAATACATCCCAGATTTATAATTTCAGACGACATTAATGATTGAATTTTGACAGAACAGACAAATGTGTTGCAAAGATTTTTTTGGTCTTACTATCTCCAAGGGTGAACGAAAAACGATAAAACCTGAAAAAAAGAAACTGAACAAGGTAAATTTGAGTAAATAAAATGGAAAATGAAAGAAAAGGCAATACTTGAACAACGACCCGGGTTTAGCGTTAAGCAATGTTAAGCCATTAGTGTTAAGCCGTGTTTAGCGTTAAGCAATGATGAACAACTACAACAGTTAACAAATAGAGAAATTAAATGAGCCAACCTCGATACTGAAGGCGAAAAAATCAATAAAAGGCGAATCACCTTACTACTTGAAATCAAAACGGCAAATGAATCGAAAGAGAAAAAAATACATTAAATTAACTATAAATGATTTAATTGTACATAAATTCTATTCGTTGCTATTGGCACATCCAAACATACAAAATGCCTCTTCCATCCCTCTTTCAGCCCTGGTCCACCACGGTCTTGATAACAAAATCCATTTTGTTGTAATTTTTGATTGTCAAATTCAGTCGCCAGAGAAAATGGCTTCGTAGGGGACGTTTTTATATGACCTGAATGCGGTAATTTGATTGAAAGAGAATTAGAACACACCCTTATATTTTAAAAGTAAGAATCAAATAGGTTGTTCCAATCAAATCTCAGTAATACTTTTTCTAATTCAGTCACCATTTTGCAGTAAAATTAGTAAGATTTTCTTAATTTCCAAAGTTAATTTTTTTGCTTACCGCATTCTCTTGAAAGGTTGGTGGTTATTATCATTTAGCACTGCCGGCGGCTTGGTGGACGCCCTCCTCGATATATTCGTCTCTCTTATTGTTTCTTTTCATTAGCCGATTTTTTTCTCTTGAATTCTGTTTTTGTTGTTAGATTTTTTTTTTCATGTATAATCTTGAACCAATTTGGTCACAGAACTTTTTAACTCAAGATGACTACTTCCATGAAAATCAATAAGGCAAATTAGCAAAATTGTCGTAGAGCAAAATTTTGTAACTAAATAATAAAAAAAAAATGAAAAAATTGGCGAGTTCAAGTTCCAACACATTAGTATACTACGTTTATATACATTTAGGACTTGAGCATTTTAGCACGTACTTCGTCTGTTAAGACAATTAATAAAGATGACTAATGTCTTGAAAATCATATGATTAAATACATCTATGGACAGAAAAAAACATCAACAAACTGTAACATAAGAATCCTGGGTTGCCAATATAAATCATAATATCAATTGTTAATAATTACAATTATTGTCAGTAAATGTAAAATCAAATTTCATCATCAGCAGAAAAATCAGAGAAACCAATAGAGGGAACAGGCATGATGGGATTAAAATTTGATATTGAAATTTGGGCATATATTACCACCTAAAAAATAATATTCCCCCCCCCCCTAAATATGATCAAAACTCAGCTCCAGCTAAAGCTTTGTTCACCTTTTACAGAGGACTTGAAAAATCCTCTTTGTGGAATTTTTGTTTTGTGTTTTTCGTCTTTTTATTTTTTTTTTTTTTTTTTTTTTTTTTAGCAAATACAGCTTAAAAATTTATTTGTGCCCCTATTGCAGATTATTTTTTTTTTGCATTGCAGACAATAAGGAATATTTTTAATTAACTTATTTAAAAGTCAACTTAAAAATCTGCAATAGGGGCACAAATATTTTTTAAAGCTGTATTTGCTAAAAAAAAAAGACGAAAAAAAAAATTCCACAAAAAGGATTTTTCAAGTCCTCTGTAAAAGGTGAACAGAGCTTTAGCTGGAGCTGAGTCTTGATCATATATTAGGGGGGGGGAGGTAATATTATTTTTTAGGTGGTAATATATGCCCAAATTTCAATATCAAATTTAATTCCATCATGCCTGTTCCCTCTATTGGTTGCTCGGATTTTTCTGCTGATGATGAAATTTGATTTTACATTTACTGACAATAATTGTAATTATTAATAATTGATATTATGATTTATATTGGCAATCCAGGATTCTTATGTTTGTTTGCTTTTTCCATCTTTTCTTTTAGTTTTGTTTGTTTGCTCTTCTCTATATTTGTTCTTATCCTATGTTGATTTGTTTTTCCTATGTTAGTTTGTTCTTCTCTTTTAGTTTTGTCATTTGTTTACCTTTGTCATGGGTTATAAAATAAGATGAATCGTTTCAGCCAGCGAAAAATGAAAACAAAATTTGACTAGTAAGTCTACAGCATATTCTATGCTCTACGTAAATTCAACGCTTACTTTAAGCTCTTAATTCGTAGTTTATGCATCATATTGTCATCCGTGTTGGAGGGTACAACACCAACAAAAACAGAGCCAAATAAACCACGTCCATCCATCTTCCGACCACCATCTTTGAAACTTCTCTCGTTGAAATTGTCGGTGATTTCTTTGATTAATGCTGGTGATAATTCAAGTGGTACATTGGTATCTAAGGGAAATAATTATTATTATAATCGCCGAGGCTAGAAAACGGAGAACTAAAATACAGTAGCAAACCAGAAGAATTTCAATGCAATCCTGAACAACATATTAGAGATAGTTGAAATAAATAAAAACTGATGTAATTCTACTAGTTTACGTTCAATTTACGATTTATGTTTGCTCCGCGTAATATCCATGGTGCCAATATGACAGTGTTTTTATTAGCCAGCCTCTTTATATGCTTATTAAAATTTAGGGCGGCAAATGAAGGCAAGGTAATTGGAGCCGTTTTAGCGGGAGGGGGCAGAGTGGCCACTTGCCAGGGGCACAGTAATTTTAGGAGCGCAAAATTTAGGATAAATAGTTTAACGGTTATAATCATTTTGTAATTTTTTTAATGTCATTTTTATTAAATAAAATAGAGGCTGCAGTTAATAAATGAAAATAATTAATAATAATTAACTAGTTTATATAATAGATTAACAAATTATTAATTAATTAATAAATTAAAAATGATTTTGTTAATAATTAAAAATTTGTTAAATTTTGGCCAGAAAATTTTTCGGGAAATGGAGTAGGGCTAATCAAGACGTGGGACAAGAGAGGCCACAGCCACAACTGAACTATAAGAAGGGAGGCTAATTGAGATTAGGGTCCCCAAGTTCCCATGTACCCCGTTTTGTGTCGGTAACCATATCACTATTATATTTAGTGTTTCACACAAAGTTGCTCTTGTCGTAAGAAGGGAGTTATCATCGGTAGCACCAATATTGCAGGCTTAGTCCAAAAAAATTCATAAGAATGAAGAGAGTTATACCTGTTATACATAGAGTTATACAATTTACGCATATACCTAACTACGCACGTATCTGGTTAGATATGCCGGATCTCAACCAATTCTACATGTGGATTGGATTTCATAAAATAGTTCAAGATTTCAAAGAAGGCGCAAATATAGTAAGAAATTATTTCTCGAAGTGCCATGAGGGAGGGGGTGGAACTCCAAAAAGCTACAAGAATCAGCCGTGATATTGAAAATTATGAGTCAAATCTTACAAAAAAAATATATTGGCTTGATTACATGACTGACTTTTAAGTCAGCACTTTCATTAGCTGGAAAACCGGTTCAGATTCAGAAACAAGTTGGTTCGGGAGGTTCTATCCTGTTTGAAACAAAAATAATAATCCAGTTCCAATTAAACATTTCAACGGAGATCAGAAAAGCTAAATTCTTAAATCAATAGTATGCAAGGCAACGGAATATCACTTACCCTGACTCTTTCTTCAGTTATTGAGTTATTTGCTGATCCCTAACGTATCTTTATAATAATAAGAAAAAAAGAAAAACTAAATCTTATAATAAACAAAGACCAGATGAGAGGGAAGAATTAGCGTAAGGCCTCTTTTAAATATATACAAATTGTGTTTTGATATTGTCAATGACATTGTCTTTTTCACACACTCCCTTGTCTTTGCCACTTCAACAGGATTCATATACAAACTCACTCTTTTTCATGTTGCTTCAGGGACTCGTGTTAAGGTGGTATGTTTAACTTTCTTCTTAATAGATTCACACTTGATACAACTATGTTCTTATTTTTATTTCTTTGTTACAGAACGCGAGCTAAAAACATGATTCTTCAGTGTGTATATCCAGTATATAAAATTGCTGATTAATGAAAGTTAAATCACAACAACTAACTTTCTAATTTAATACTTACAATTAGATTCAATGTCAATTTCATCTTCTTCTAGGATATATTTTGTTGCTTCGCTGATGCTAAGATCAGTAAACTGGGGCTCAAATCCTTCAAGATTAAGCATCACCTTTTCAAGTTCGTCTTCTGTTTCAGGCGGATTATCATCTATGACATAAAATAATTAGAAAATTATTACGAAGAACAGAAGGACAGAGTCATCTATATAGCGCATCTGAGAACAGTTAGGAAACTTTCAAAAAGCTCTATGGAATGGTGTGAGAATCTGCATACTTTGGATTATAAATGGTAGGTTTTTTAGTCATAAGATTCCTTTAGCTAGAAAGAAAAATCCATCCCCCCCCCTGAAGCCTCAAGCCCTTTGCATATTGGCAATCAGACATGGCACCAGGAATTTATTATCAAATCAAAAGAGAAAATCTAGTTAGGGCACAAAATGAATCGGTCTGGGAGCACTTCAACTATACATATTTTAGGATTGGAGATTTGTTTATTGCAGCTACTAAGCGAGCTCGATAGAGTTCACCATAGACTCATAAAAACAAAACTTTAAAAATTCCACCTCTACAGAACTATTATTTTATAGATTCAGTCTGTTAAAGGTTAAGAATTGAACCTCTTCAGAAGAAGACATGCCAGAGCAAAATAGACACATTTTAAAATGGTAATTTTATGCTTATTTTCATGGTTTGATTCACATTTTTGACAATTCTTCCCCAACCTCCGTAGCTGGAAGTTACTTCAACCAGCCTAGCCCTAAGCAACATAATGGTCTATCTTGGACTCTAGCCTCGAATGGTGTCATATATTCCCAGGTTACACAAAGAAACTAACCAAAAAAACTAGGGAATTCTTTTTTTTTATACGCAAGAAGTATCAAGGAATCGTATTTCCCTTTCCCCCCCCCCTATTTATCTGTTTATGAATCAGTTTTCATCAACAATTATACTACTTTTTTCTACATAGCCTACGGCTGAATGAGACCATTAGAGGGATGCCGGGTTGAATTGTCAAAAACACAAACCAAACCATGAAAACGAGCATAAAATTAGCAATCTAAAAATGTGTCTCTTTTTGTTCTAGCGTGTCTCCTTCTGAAGAAAGGAAATAAAAGGTATATTATTTAATAAAAGGTATATGAATAAATTTTCAGTGTGTTTTTTTTTCAAAATAAATGCTTTACAGTATCTAAAATGCAAGGTAAACAACATTTCACCTAAAGTATTGCCTATCACTAGAGACAACTTTTTCACATATTTATGGCAGTCCATGAATTCCAAATAGGAAGAGCGATACCTGTTTTGAGGCAATCCAAGGATCGATCTATTTCTTGTATTTTTTTAAAGAATGAAAGTACTGCTCAGCCAAGTCATTCACCATTAAACATGACAAGTGATGCTCGGAAGGGGCTACGTCTGGTGAATACTACAGGTGAGGTATAAATTTCAATTTAACCGTTCCATGGAAGTTTTTCAAGGATTTTGCAACATGTGGCCGCTCCACAGAAGCAGTCAGAGAAGTTGCCCTCGTGTGAAAAAAAACATTCAACGTTTCTTGGCTTCACCTTATATGGCGCCCAGTATCCTTGCTTCTAGATCATTCCTATTGCTTTAAAGTGTTCTGAAACCGTTGGCTCATCTGCATATAAATTTTTCGAAGTTCTGCAAGAGCACTCTTTATCCTCAAGCTCGTTATTTTTGATGTGTCGGAACCATTTTCTGAACGTCGTCGCTGACAGAGCACATTGCCACCGCAGGTCTCAAAATGAATTCCGTGTGCTTCGACTGCCTATTTCTTCTGAATAAACTATTTTAATAAAATTCCTTATGAGTGCACTTGATTTTGCACAAGACTAGACATTTTCAAAACCAATAAAAAAAAAAAAAAATTACGCAATAGTGTACAACATGCAAGGTTATATACTCGTATTTCCTTTAAGATGCATCATCATTTGAAACTTTATTGACAAAAGTGCTGCAAATGTCATCTTTTAAGAAAGAGCCATAACTTATTCAAGGACCTTAGAAGTGCTTTAATTATCTATTTTTAATAACTTTGAGCAGTTATTTAAGCACTTTAATGATAAATAGACACAGGCTTACATATTTACCTCACTGAACTAAAAATAAATCTGTATGCATAAGACCCTTTTTACACGATCCTCAAAACCGATTTTTGTAAGGTCAAACTAAAATTCCTGCATTGGTTTCAAGAGATGAATTGCCTAAAGCAAAACAAAAGTTATTAAATATACTGTAAGAATTGCCCAGTTAAAACAATATATTACTTATTGTTTCAGAAAAAAATTCAATTTCTTTTTATATTAAGGATTTCAATAGTTCAAGCATATCCAAGTAAGAATTATTTCGTTTTATAGATCGGTAAGTCAGCCCAACCAAGGACTTATTTTTATATGTTGGTTTAGAGAAATGGTTCGGTGAAAAGACCTGACAGTTAATTTAAAGAGTTTATTCTTCCAACATCGAAGGTGAAGTTAATTTTATTTTATGTTTAGGTTCATTGTCATTTTGACATCTAAATTATACAAATAAAAACAAAACGTACATTTCAATAACTCTCGTGTTATATAAGATGCTGCTCTATGCATATCTAGGGCCCTCATCAATAGAGCAAGATCCCCCACTTTTGGTCTCTTTCTGCCACTTGTTCCCCATTCTCCCAAGAGAAGCTTAAATGGAGGCACACCTCGACGCCTGCTCTCTTCTTCAATCATCCTAAATGGAGAAAGATAAATTAAACAAATGAACTCTACTGAAAAACTGCATGTGAAAGAAGCCGGAATACACTCTAGATTTGAAGTATTTTTGAATGAAAAATATCCAGGACTAGCTGTTCTATTTCATAGCCGAACTTAAAGTCACTTCTCATCAATACTCCTATGAATAGAGAGCAGAATAAATAACATGAGATTTATTCAAATGAAGATGCTTAAATTTCATACATAATTTAAAAGCAAAAGCCTAAGTAGGAAAAACTGATTTGACAAATTTGAAGATTCAAATTCCACACCAACATGCCAAGTATACTAAGAGGAAGTAGACTGCCACCTATGAAATTGATAAATTTAGGCCTCTTCATTTAAGGACAAAATCTGTCTCTAAACAAGGTAAAATTTAAATAAGAACAAGTGTTTCAAATCAAAGTCCAGAACCAAAAGAGGGCGAAAATGTAGCGGGTTCTGGGTCATGACGAGTCAGGACCTTGTAGAACGATTAAATAAGAAACTTTCTTTTCAATGAATACTCTGCACAAACTGTTTCCAATGCAAATTCTAGCCTTGGACTTACTAAAAGAACACTTACTAGCCGATCACATGGAATCTTCTTGAAGCTATACAAGACGATTGTAAGACCGGTTCTTGACTTTGGAACCTGCCTCGCTGGTTCTTTTTACAAAGGTGAAATCTATAGTGAAAGGCTATCTAACCTAAAACTCTCATCTTTGACCTTCTGACGCAAGCGGAGTGACATGCTAATCACAAACAAATTTGTCAACCAACCCCAAAATAAGCTCTTTACCCAGCTACCCAACGAAAGACAAACACGAGATCATTCTAAGAAGCCTCATAAGCCCAGAGTTAACTGTTGAATCAGACAAGATTTCTTTAGCCAAAGGGTCGTCAATGATTGGAACCGTTTAAACGAGGAGGCAGTGTCTTCAACACCAGCAGAAGTTTTTAAAAGGAGACTCGACAAGAATGGGAAGCCAAATCTTCAAGATACAATTGGAGCTGCTCATCAACTGTGACTCATAAATAGTGATTCATGTATACGTATATAATAAAAAATTGTGTTAGAATGCTGACGCTGCTTGTCATACCCAGCCAACTCGCATACTCTGTCGGAAATTGAGGTTGTGCGACGGTGTCTACTTTAAACTACAGAAGAATGGCCCCCTTGATCATACCCATCTGTGGTCACTGTTACCAATGGATCTTAAATTGCACTATCCTAGCACACTCTCAGTCGGACGACGTGTCACTGGGCCGTAAACACAGTCATAACCCTGTTCTTTTACATTTTGTATAAAATGTTTTGACCGCCATCTCAACAACGGAGCGGAACAGATCCAACATTTGACATTATTTCACTCCGAAGTGTGAATTAAGGTTAGGTAAAAGAAAAAGGAAAGGAAGGAAGATGATAAATTATAAAAAGAACAAAAGGCCATTGATCTGATAAGTAGCCTATCTAGGCAAGGGGCCTAAATGACCATATTTAACACTATGATGCTTGTGTGTGTGTGTTTGTGGGGGGGATCTATCAAAACAGAAAAAGATAAGTGATTGTTATGAAAATAATTGTAAATACCATAGCATTTGGGTGAGGTTAGGACTGGTGGCTTGTTCCCCCCTCTTCCTTTATATTTCCAGTTTCTATGAAAAAAAACTAAATTGATAAAAAATACTAGACACAACACTCAAATATAGTTAATGTTTAACGATTCGAAACTTGCTATGTGCCAAAGGCAACCAGAAAACGTATGTCATCCTTACATTTCCATTTTCTATGAAAAAAAACTAAATTGATATAAATGTTCGACAAAACACTGAGATACAGTTAATGTTTAACGATTCGAAACTTGCTCGGTGCCAAAGGCAACCAGAAACCGTATGTCATCCTTACATTTGTCTCTTTCTTTGTAGGTAACTTCGAACCCAAATCAAGAAATGTTTATATTTCCATGTTCTATGAAAAAAACTAAATTGATATAAATGTTAGACACAGCACTCAAATATAGTTAATGTTTATCATATTAACACAAGTTATAAAAGAAGATTTAAAACTGTGCTGGTGCATTTGGTCCTTTTCAAACCTTTTATTGCAATGGAATTCAAAGGACAAAAAAAAATAATAAATACTTAGCTACGCACACCATATGTGCCTGTGCATCAGACAAGAGATACATATCATATTAGACAACAGTAATGAAAACCACTAAACTGTTATTTAGAAAGAGTTCATTTACAGATGTATTTTATAAACCAGCAAATATATATATTTATATATAAATATATAATATATATATATATATATATATATATATGTCTATATCTATCTATCTATTATCTATATAAAAATAAGTTGTCTGTCTGTGTGTCTGTCTGTGGATCAGGTGACGTCATATTTCTGTGTTGACTGACGTCATGAAATTAGTTGTCGTCATTTTTGCTTTGACGGTGACGTCATTCAAGATATTTAAGACATATGTTCACGTAGAAATCTATTAATGTTTAAGTTTACAATGACTGATGAACTTACCATGGCAAAAGCCGATGAAGATGCTCAAAGAGTCTATGCCAAAAAACTTGCTGCTGATAGAGAAAGTCAGAAAAGAAAGCGTGCCGAGGAATCAAAAGAACAGCAAGGAAACAGGCTTGAGGCTGATAGAGAAAGAAAGAACAGAAAGCGTGCCGAGGAATCAAAAGAACAGCAAGGAAACAGGCTTGAGGCTGATAGAGAAAGAAAGAACAGAAAGCGTGCCGAGGAATCAAAAGAACAGCAAGGAAACAGGCTTGAGGCTGATAGAGAAAAAAAGAACAGAAAGCGTGCCGAGGAACTACCAGAGCAACGCGGAAGCAGACTTGCTGCTAAAAGAGAAAGTGAAAAAAGAAGGCGTGCCGAGGAATTACAAGAACAGCAAGAAATCAGGCTTGCTGCTGATAGAGAAAGTAAGAAAAGAAAGCGTGCCGAGGAATCACAAGAACAGCAAGAAATCAGGCTTGCTGCTGATAGAGAAAGTAAGAAAAGAAAGCGTGCCGAGGAATCAGAGCAACCTGAAAGTTATCGCCTGGCATTCAGGTACAACCCAGTCGATGATTATAGCTTGAGTAGATGTGTTCAAATCGGGACAATGTCTAAAATTTGTCCCTATTGCAAGGCCTTGAAATTCAATGGTGAAACAATGGGAATGTGTTGCGCCTCAGGAAAAGTTAAACTTCCTCTATTGGCTGCACCACCAGAGCCATTGAAGACGAATGAATGCTTGCCTGAAAAATTCTAATTTATGGGCACACGTAAAAATATTAAAATTAACTACAAATATGCGTGTCCGATTGCAAAACGATGACTCTGGTCAAACATTTTCAGATCAATTGCTGACAATTGGAAACGGAAAGCTCCCAGTAGACTCAATTTCAGGAAGTATACAACTACCTGCTGATTTCTGTAATTTAGTGACATCCAAAAATGAATTGATTGAAAAAGTATTTCTGAATATTCTAAAAAATTATAAAAATAATAAATGGCTAAGTGAAAGAGCGATTCTCGCACCCAAAAATATAGACGTCCACGAAATCAACAATATTGTTTTGACCAAGATTCGAGACCAGGCAGTCCTTTACAAGTCAGTCGACACAGTTTTGGAACCAAATGAAGCGGTTAATTATCCATCTGAATTTTTAAATTCCATGGATCTTTCAGGGTTTCCACCACACGTGCTACAACTAAAAATAGGCGTACCAATAATACTTTTAAGAAATATAAACCCACCAAAGCTTTGCAATGGCACTCGACTTGCCGTAAAAAAAACAATGGAAAACCTAATAGAGGCCACAATCTTGACAGGGCCTTTTGAGGGTGAGGCTGTTCTTATTCCTCGCATTCCCATGATTCCAACGGATCTGCTTTTTCAATTAAAAGATTGCAATTCCCAATTCGATTAGCATTTGCAATCACCATTAACAAAGCTCAAGGTCAATCATTAGAAAAATGTGGTATAGATCTTAATACTGATTGTTTTTCCCATGGACAATTGTACGTTGCATGTTCGAGGGTCGGTAAACCTGACAATGTATTTATATGCAGCGACAATTGGACAGCGAAGAATGTTGTATATTCGCAAGTTTTACGCAGTTAATTTGTATTGTATCTATCTATCTATCTATCTATATAAAAACGAGTTGTATGGATGCATGTTTGTTTGTTTGTAAAAAGAGCGTTTGCATATGACGTCATTATTAGTACATACGGCTTTGTATATGCACAGACAATGGGAAAGCCAAGAATGTTGTTTATTCGCAATTTTTACGTAGTTTGAAACACATATATAAATCTATCTATATTCACAGGTGGGACACAGGGACACAACTATAATGGCGCATAACTAATATGGCGCGTAACGACTTACGCGCGCGGGGGGGCTTGGGGGGGCGCGAAGCGCCCCACCAACTAGCGCCACCCCAACAGCTAGTATATATATATAAATAAGTTGTCTGTGTGTGTGTGTGTCTGTCGAGTGACGTCATGTTTGTGTGTCGACTGACGTCATGTTTGTCGACTGACTTCATTTTAAGGATTGACCTGTATGCGTCGTGAAGTTGTTTGTCGACTGACGTCATGTTTGTCAACTGATGAAATTACATACCGGGACACCGGGACACAAATGACGACCGGGACACAGGGAATATAAATGACGACCGGGAACCTCAAAGAGAAATCACAGACTGGGAAACCCGGACACAAATCACGACCGGGACACAGGGAATATAAATGACGACCGGGACACAGGGACACAACTACAACGGGGGCGCCGGAGGCACAGGCGGGATATATAAATGACGACCGGGACACAGGGATTGTTCGAATAGATATTACAGACCAGGAAACCGGGAAACAAATGACGACCGGGACACAGGGAATATAAATGACGACCGGGACACTCAAAGAGAAATTACAAACTGGGACACCGGGACACAAATGACGACCGGGACACAGGGAATATAAATGACGACCGGGACACAGGGACACATCATTCGAATAATGAGGTATAGATCTGAATACGGATTGTTTTTCCCATGGACAATTATATGTTGCATGTTCAAGAGTCAGTAAACCTGACAATCTATTTATATGTATAGACAATGGGACAGCTTCGCGCCACCCCAACATCTAGTTGGTGGGGACGCTTCGCGCCCCCCAAGCCCCCCCGCGCGCGTAAGTCGTTACGCGCCATATTAGTTACGCACCATTTTAGTTGTGTCCCTGTGTCCCACCTGTGAGTATATATATATGTATATATATATATATATATATATATATATATATATATATATATATATATATATATATATATATATATATATATATATATATATACTCACAGGTGGGACACAGGGACACAACTACAATGGTGCGTAACTAATATGGCGCGTAACGACTTACGCGCGCGGGGGGGCTTGGGGGGCGCGAAGCGCCCCCACCAACTAGATGTTGGGGTGGCGCGAAGCTCCACCCCGACAGCTAGTATATATATATATATATATACATATATATATATATATATATATGAATATATAAATATATTCATATATATGGCAATAATGAAGATAGACAAGCTTCAAAATGCATAAAATACATTCAAAACATTCAAGCCTTTGGCCTGAAAAGGCCTAGGAGACTACATGAATTTGTTGATAGGAATTTTAAGTTCTGACAAACTTTCTCCTAATGGTCAGTAGGCCCTTCCAATACAGCAACAATTGCATGAACAGTAGAGGAAATAATCTACATTTGCACAAATCTATCTGTAAGCATGAAACATAGAATATTTCAGTCCTCAAAGTTTGCACTATAAGAATACAAACAAGAGAGGTAGTATAATTTAGTGATTGGTCTGATATAGATAGCAAGTCCAACAAGAAGCAAAATCATGCATGAAGGCAACATTCTAAGTGAATAATCAATAAAAATGGGCCATAATGAAAATTAAGTTTAACCCATTTAGGGGGAGGGTTCTAAGAATAAAATTCCTTGTCAGGGCATAAATATTTAATGAACCAAAATTTTCATATCTTTTTTTTTATTTTGGAGGGGGGGGAATCTAGACGCCATAAATTTGTTCTAGGTATGTTCTTTAAAAACATGAGGTTGCAGCCTAATTTTGTTATATAATAAAGAATCTTACATACTGAATGTGTTCAATTTTATATTTTCTTTTCCCATGAATCAGATTATCAGATGTAACAGGCATAAACTCAGGAATATGGGCCATCAATGTCTTCCACTCTTCCTGGGTCCCAGTTGTTCCATGATAATGATAGATACCTTCCTTATCAAGAAGCTTGCCAAGAGTACATTTAACAGAATCTGGCAAATTCCTCAATTCTGTTTCTTCACTTATGTCAAACATTAGTTTTCTAAGAGAAAAATACTTTAATGAAAATAATACATAAGTTTAGGAGATTCCTGCAAAATATAATAGAAACAATCCATATAGATGAATAAATCTCTTATTTTTTTTATTGGAATTAATTTTGAGTTAGCCAAATACAAAAGCATTATGGAAGGAAAATGCACTATACAGAAATGACAACTAAGTTGTGCCATTCTAAAAGAAAGTAAAGGATAGCTTTTCATAGATTGAACAAACTGTTCAATAGTGAACTATATGTATAGTTTAATTAAATGAACCCATGTCACCTCTAATTAGTATTACAGCATCCTACGAATCAAATATAGGACTTTATCAATGAAAGAATAAACTGTATACAATTTCAGTTCCTCATTACTACTGAAATTTCTACCATTCAAATAATTGTCATTCGAGCAAAATAGATGACAGTCTAGTAATACCAGTCATTACCTTAGAGCAATTATGAGGAGGGGTAAAATGAATCAAGCA
The DNA here is from genome assembly GCF_032884065.1 of Artemia franciscana. NCBI lineage: Eukaryota > Metazoa > Arthropoda > Branchiopoda > Anostraca > Artemiidae > Artemia > Artemia franciscana. Next base: position 31,735,033 of record NC_088869.1, on the reverse strand, counting down.
AGGGGATGGCCCAACTCCCCAAAAGACAATGAAAAATGTACAAACTACTACATTTTGAATTTTTCAACAAAAATGGGTCGATTTTCTGGCAATAATTCCCCCAACCCTTGCAGCAAAAAATTTTAGGCTACCCACATCTGGAAAAATTGCACAGGTTTATTTGAATTCTTGTTGTTGAAACTCTTCTTTGAATCTATGTATATGGGGTATCATTCCAGAAAAGCTTTACAAAAAGTTTCAGCACTGACCATAGAAGATGTTTAGCATTTCATCAACACATTTGGACACAAAATTCATGATTCAAGATAGTAAGAATTAATTGCCCCAAAAACTCTGATAATGATGCTCACCAGCAAACATTAACAAACTTGCATATATCATCAGAAAACAATGCAACTGAGACTTGAGACTAACTGAAATTTCCTTTTAATACTAAAAGGAAAACAATTAAGGCAGAGGAGAAATTACAATCCTAAAACATATACCTACCTACAAATGGGTGAGAATTTGAAAAAAACTTGGGCTCCTTCTTTAAGCTGGCAGCTTTTTCTTGTGTGCAATATATACCCTAATCAAGGTTGCCCCCTTCATGGCAACCTAATACTAAATATTGTTTAAATCAAGGAAAGAACAAGAGAAGTTACCAAGACAAAAATCAGAGACAACACTAGCTATGGTAAGGCTAGCTCTAGGACTGCTATGGTAAAAAGCCATAAGAGCAAACCACAGCCCATAGAAACCAAAAGTTTAAAATATCTATTTAAGAACAAATCTTGGGGAACTCATCACCAGAGTCATTTAAATATGCCAACACAAGGGATATACTACATAGTTTTATTCTTTTAAATTTTAGTGTAACATCATTTATGGTTGTAATCCACCCTATGTGATGTCATTTGTGACTTAGATCATTTTGTCCATGAAGATGTAGGCCAACCATTTAGTGCTAAACAGAGAGCAGGTCATCCTTAATTATGATGAGAGGAAGTCACAAAAAAAGATTTAAGGGAAATGGGAGCTTCCTTGGAGGAAGTAAAGAGGGAGGCTTTGAACAGATTGGGATGGAGGAGAAGAATGCATAGCTGTGTTGGCCTCAGGCAGCTTGGTGCTGCAACAAGTTGTTAAAAGTAGTAGTAGGACTGATGTGTCCTCTTTTTTTTTCCTTCATTGCTAGCAGGCACTGGAACATATAGAAAGCTGTTAGAAGGCCATTTGAAAGGGATTTGCAATATAAGAAAAGGACAATATTAAAATAAAATACATTTTCTGAAAGAAAAACAAGAAGAAAAGAGTGACAGCATCGAAAATTCATTGAGTATATATGATTTGGGGGTATTAATGCTGCACTATAACTCTTCAGAAGGAAACACTATAAAATTCTGAAAACTGCTTCTAAACATTCCAAAATATATTCTACTATCATTGCTTAAGGTATACCAATGAACCTTTTCCCAACCCCTTGATGGTCAAATATATACCCTGAGTTTTATGTACATAAACCTGCTATTTCTACAGCAGCAAATTTGAACATAAATTAACACTGATATTTCCTTTAAAAAAAAGTCGCTTGTCTATTGAATGTGTGAAGATTCAAATTTGATGCCAAGACATGAAAATTATAATCCAAATATACTTATACAATTTTTCGAATTGAAAATTTAAGTCAGGTGCACACAAGTTTAATGGTTTATTTTTGTTTATGGAAGATGATGATACAGTAAGTAATCAAGAAGTAAATCCAATCATGAGTCTTGGAGTTGAATTCTTCAAGTTTGTTAAGGACAAAGGGAGGACCAAAGATTCTCTAAAAGACTATCCAAATGCTATAAAACTGTTTTAGATATTTAATACCCTCTCTCATCACCTGTAATATAGACTGCCTATTTTCTGCTGCAAGAGATGTACTGACAGCAAAAATCAAACACTTAGATGATGCTAAGTTTGAGAAGATTTTGCTGCTAAAAGTAATTGTATTTAATACCCCTTTCCCATCATCTGCACCTTTTTTCTGCTACAGGAGACACATTGACTGCACAAAACTATACAATGCTTATCTTCTGCTGCAGGAGACATATTGACTGCAAAAAGAACTACTTAGATGATGTAAAGTTTGAGAAGCTTTTGGTAATAAAGTTAAACAAATATGTCATGACTTCTCATTAAAATAAGGACTATTTTTCAGGCATTCTCATCTATTATTAGCAAACAATTCTAAGGGGTCAAAGTAGTAGGATATTAAATGTGCTATTTATTATAGCTGCTATGGCAAATACTGTTCATAAGAGGTTTTCATGGTTTAATTTTAAGAAAATGTAATGTGTTGTTCACATAGGTCTGATAAGCAATGCTACTCATTTCATCCATTTAAGATATAATAGAACAGCCACATAAAGCTAATATCTTTGCTCATTTTGAGTTTTATATCTTACTTGACAGATTGATACCATCAATTAAGCATTATTACAGTTGATGCATAAAAGAAAATGGAACTGATGTTCATTTTCCTATTCCCCTAATTACATCAATGTGAAAATGTTTAATGTTGTGCTCAGAGTGATAACACAGAATAAAATGTTCAAAAAGATAAAAAAAAAGCTTATTTGAGATAATAATTGGCTATGGTATGCTTATTATGTCATCTTTTGTGTTCACCCAATGAATTGCCATGAAAGATGATACTGGTACACTTTTTAGAAGGCTCATATTGGTTTAATGAATGAAAAGCTAAATGTTGGTTATTTACTATAAAAGTTCTAATTTGGTGAAAGATGAGTTTTTGTGGGTAGAACTATAATAGACATCTTCTTCATTGTAACTAATAGAGCAACAAAAGTTGGTTTCTCTCCTGACAATCAGAATACATTTTTTACCATGCCAAAAAGCCTTTAATCCATGTTGTTCTTTCCTTAAGTACTGAAAACTTGAGTACAATTTGATTTGAGCACTTGTAACTGACACTTATATACAATTTTGGTTGAGCACTTGATATACATATTTAAATACTTTTTGAGTATTTCAACTAACACTGGTTTTATAGTATCTCCTTATAAAGACTTTAACCACTAAATATTCCCTCAAAGCTAATCTGTAAAGCATTGTAATCTTGGTGCAAGATCCGTTTTTATGAACCTAATCCTATGATAACAAAAGAGCAACAACAATATTTCCAAATTTTGGTAAAAATTCTAGTTAATTGACTTCTTGCTATCTTGGAAAGAGTTTAGGTTAGGAAAATGAAAATTTCAGGGATGAATCTACAGACTAAAGTATGTTCCAGCAAGGTATTTTGAAGTAACTACCTCAACTCCTTGTCCCTCTAGAAGGTCCTGACCTTTAAAATTATGTGTGTTATAAAAATGAAACCTTGCAAAATAGATCTTCTGCTTAATTGAAGTACAACAAAATTGTTTTCAGCTTCATAACTTTGCTCAATTCCATTTTATAAGGTTTTAAAGATATGCAAATACACATACTAAATTTTGAAAAAAAAACATTGATATGGCTCAAAATTCTACTCAAATAACAGGAATTGCACTTTCAGAACTAAAGGCAGAGAAAAAGCAACTAGCAACTGAAAATTAAGGTAAATGTTGTTTTGTCACAATTTCAGTAGGTATAGACCTGTCGAGTAGGTAAATTTGAGGGCCCTCTACAGGGAGAAGGAGTAGAGATGGGTACTTTAAAATACCTTCCTGGGGCATACTTTAGACTGTAGACCCATCCCTAAAAGTTTCATTTTCCTAACCTAAACCCTTTTTGAGATAGCAAGATGTCACTTAACTAGAATTTTTCCCAAATTTGATAGACAATAACATGAAAACTGTCTTATGGGCCCCCATCTTCTTAAAAGTACCTATTGGTGTTGTTTTCTTTCAAATTGGTATTACAAACCAACTATTGATGAAGTAGAGTGCTGAATGGAAAATCAAATGGCATTACTCTTTTGTTACAACACATGCAGTACTGATCACAGCAAAATATACAATCTCTTACTAGCACTGCTTACTCAGTATGCTACCTAAACAAATCTATTCCTATTTCATAGATTCAGATCACTTAAATAGTGTTTCAAAGTTTTGAATAATTATTTATTTAGCGTCATCTATTAAAGATTAAGTCCAAAATTATTTAATATCGACATTAACCGGCGAATGTCCGAAATATGTTTTTTTTCTTTTTGAATTTAATCAGCGTTAATCAACTTTTCAAATTTTACGCGAGGTTTGATGATGACAGGTTATGTTAGGTTGGGTTAGATTTTTAACCCATTCCTAATATTAATAGCCAAGTTTAACCAAATCTACCCTAAATTAACTTATTCTAACCTAATTCTACCATCATAGCTTGCATAAGACTGAAAAAGCTGAGTCGCAATGCTAAATGAATTCATGCAGAGAAAAAAGAAATTTAGGACATTCACCGGTGAATATCGACATTAATCACATTTTGAGCATTCACTATATAAAAATATCATATAAAAAATATGATAAACTTTTGTTTTTGTGTTTCAGAATAATTAGGGCATAACCATAAAATTCGGGTTATTTAGAAGGAAATATCGTAAGAAAACAATTCTTATTTGGCAATGAATAAAAAAGAATTGTAGTTCATGAATTTTGAAAGTGGTTCCCTTATACCATATTCCCTCCCCCTAATGTGCAAATATATAGCCCTAATGGTACATTTCCCATATATTTTGCTATGTATCACTCTTTTTTCAATCCATGTGGCCGAAAATCAAATCAACTCGGACGAAATCCTGAAACGGAAAACATTCGGAAAATATACAATTTGGGCTATATATATTTGTACATTAGGGGAGCTTGGATTAAATTATAGTGGAATTGCTGTCAAAATTTATTATCTGTAATTTTCCTATGTACTTTGAAGTACCAATAGTTTTCTTCATGTATTTCTTTTTTTTTCAATAGCCTCGATTCCATGCTTGCACCATGACAAATTTCAAGATGTGCTTCGCCGTGGAGAATAAAATCTAATTTTCTTTATAACTTCAATAGAAATAGCATTTTTCTCAACAAAAAACTATGTCTGTCATCTTTTTTCCCAATAAAAATTATACAGACGGACATCTCCTTTTTGTAAGGCTTCTGCAGCCATTCTGAGATTAAAGGAACTGACAACAAGCCAATTTTTAATGCATACATTTTTAGGTTTAGACTTTAGATAGATTAATTTATCTCGAATGATAAAACGATTTATAAACACATTTAACACAAAACTCCATTTTGAGTAAATTATTTGAACATTTGAACAATTCAGAAATATTCCTGTGGAGACGATTAAATAACCTTATATTCATTATGATTTTTTTGAACAATTCGGAAATTCCCGTGAAGAGATTTAAGATCAAACATGAAAATTTAAAATCATATCTCATATTCTTTGAAAAGCCTCCATTACAAAATTTCTATTGAATAAACCAAAATTTTACTCGACAAATTGCCAAGTGTAAAACCACCAACTGCATACTGTTTGACTGATATCAAACTTATTCAATATTGCCCAAAAAATGATGATTTGGGATTTTAGAGCAAAAATTTCTAATGCTACTGCTCAAATGCCAAAGTCCATCAGCAATATTTTCAAGAGTCTTAAAAACTTAAGGACCAAAATAATTTATTGAATCTAATATTGGACTGTAACACGAAACATGCAACCATAAGTCCAACGTCCATAGTGTACAGCTAGTAATATTCTTTTCTGACTGGGTCAGTATATTCTGTAACCTAGGCTTGCAGTGTGAAATCATTACAAGGAAATAAATATACGGCTAGACTGGGGGCTAGTGCACAAAATCCTGCGTATTTGGGCTAAATGGAAGCGCAAAATAATGGATAAAACTTTAATATAAAACACATAAACAAAAAAGAACTTAACCATGTGGATCATAACCACCTGTAATTGAGATTCTAGCCTTTGCCTTCATCGCATCGTCCAATGCAATCTGAAAGATAAGTAGGTTTTATTGTGGATTCCTTACACGAGCCATTTCTCCTTAATAATACAAAAAAAACGTGTAACCCACTTTTTGTTTGCTGAATCTTTTATAGATTTGTCACGCAGCATCACGCCTCATGAATCTGACAAAGTCTCCCAAATTTCATGTTCTTCAGGTTTTCTCATGTTCTAAGCTCAGCCTATTTTAATTTGCCTTTTGAATTTCTATTGGTATTTTCTTAGAAAATATATTTTGACCTTTGCTGTTGTTATGAATTCTGCAAAAAAAAAAGAAAATATGAAAGAAGAATACGTTAAACAGGTAAGCATTTTCTAGAATACCAAAACGTAATCAAGTCTTACATCCTCTTAAAATTTTTCCAGTTCTGAACAGAGATTTTTTTTTTACTATTAAACAACAGATTTGTACCTGGAACCTCAATAAGGTCAAAATAAACAACTTATGCGACTTCACAGAAACCTGGTAAATCCAACTTTCTTTGGACTTAAATGAAACTTAGGAATAAAAAAGAACATAAGCCCGTTATTTATAGTTTATCACAAATAAAATCAGGTGTTGCATCAGATAATTGTTGTTTTAAGATTTTCTCATAGGAAATAAGAACAAGACATGTAAAACAGTCACATATGCGCAAATATTAAGCATACTATAAAGCTGTCTTGCCTCTCTAGCAGAGAGTTAAATTTTCACCCTCAAGTTTATTCACCCAATGGCAAATCTGCTTTTGACTAGCTGACAATGCTAATTATTGAACTAGAGTTCTGATTAAAAGAAGTTGACCTCCCTTTGGATATTACTTGGCCTCCTCAGGTGTCACTTACTCGTCTCCGCTACTTATTGAACTATGGAATTATCAAGAATTCAAATGACCCTGGAGTCTGGCTGCTCAGCAGTGGTAGAAGAAACATAAGGTAAAATCAGCTCTAGAATTTTATCGCACAAAGCTGAAAGTGTAAACGCGTAAAAATGAAAGTATGTGACTTTCAAGACATTAACAACCTATATGTGACAAACAACCTATATGATAAGTTTAATTAACCAAATTGAGGAGAGTCTCCCCTCCCTTTTTATTCCAAAACTATACGTCTTCTGTTTCGTTTCTTTTATCTAAAAACAATAACAGCTATAGCTTTTTTTAAACGAAAAATCTATTTAACATTAAACTTTATCATTTCTATAAAAAGTCATTTGATGACTATTGTTTTACGCGTCCTTAGATTAGAAGTAGTTTCTAGGATCTCTTTGCACATGAGGAGTCTAGACGACAATAAACACTGCATGAAAAGATATCAGCTAAAGTTATTGGCAGAAAAATTAAGATAAGCCTCTAATATTCTGCCAACTTAAATTTTTCATTTTACAATAATAAGGCAGTTTGTAACAAAATGTGATATTTTAGAGTCTTTGACCTCTATGCTAAAATTATCTACACTTTAATTAAAGAAATTAAATTCCTTACACATTTAAAGCCAATTAAAGAGAAAAAATGATCTAATTTTTATGGTAAAAACACAAAAACTTACCGTTTTGGTTCCAAGAGCTTACTTATTAAATTCAGATTCAGTTCAAATTTCCGTTATTCAATTTAATGCCTTTTTACAGTCAAAAGTCTAGATATTTAAAAAAAAAACAGAAGAAAGAAAAGAATAAAAGCAACGGAAAGATGACTAAGGCAGCTTTAAATTGATTTTAGAACATCCTCCAAATTTGGAGCGATAGTCAAAAAATTGCAACACAAGTGTAAAGCAGTGATCAATGCTTTTTCAGATAAAGCTAGTCTTTAACACAGGGAACAAAGGAGCCAATACGGAACTAATAAAGCGTTTGATACTTAAATTCTTCAAACACATCAGAGCAGCACTGACACAGCAAGCTAATTTAGGTAAAGCAGGTAGAGAATCGTTATACAAGACTTAAGAACCACGAAAACCACGAGTCTACTAATTAAAAATAAGACAGAGTCTAACATTCGCACATTAAGATTGTTTTGTTTTATATTATCTGGGTTTTGACTAAATCCATGAAGCAGCTACTACTCCAGAGATAAACTGGCATGAAATAGTCTTAAAAATGGACAAAATAACCAATGGTCATTAAAATCAAATTAATATAATAGAATTCTTCATAAAGGAGGACAAATCATTACCACACAATCTACCATGCTGGATGTAGTGTAGTTAAGAGTAACCCCAGTGAATACACATATGATCATCACATCATCACAATACACCGTAAAAGGGGGAGGAGAAGATAGAAGAATTCCTCCCTGGTGAACACCATTCGCTGAAAAAAGCTATAGGCTGTTCAGAGCACCAACAATTTAAAAAAATCTTGTCTGTTACACCAAAAAAGATGATCAAGTATGAGAAGGTGGAGACACAATGATCATTTAAAATACAAATTGGGCTCTAATTTTTTAGACAGCTAAACACTTTTTACAACAATAAAAAATGTAATTGACAAGTGACAAATTTAACTGAAGATTGTTTTTACAAGCAATACAACAACTACTATTAGCACACAAAAGAGATTCCAGACAAAATATAATCGTACGTTCCTGGAATTTTGACATTGTCAGAGTCAAAGTTGTAGGGTGAACACTATATTCGAAACTGAAATCCGGCCCTTGGTGCTTCTTTATGGGGGCCAGCGTAAATATCTTTTATTAGATCAACAATTATCCCACAGTTACTTATTAAGGATATAATTACCGAAGAAAAAATAAAAACAGCTATAGCCAATTTTGTAAGTGTTTGAAAGATAAACAGTCAGAGGCACGAGCTGAGTTTGTCCTTTCTTTTAAGAATCAATTTAAAATATTTGAAGTCAAGCGCCCAGGTCCAACACTAAAAGCTTTAAAAAACTTGATCTAAAAAAAAATTAATGTTTAATATTGTCTTACCAGGACAGACAAACTTCCAAGGGTATTGTCTGAGGGAATCAACTTCTCCACAGATCTCTCTTGGAACATCCACCTTGATCGGGTAAAAACATCCCACGAAAGAAAGTTAGGGATAGCCCTTCGCTGCAAAAACCTTCTGCCTCTCAGCTCGATCATACCCACCATCGAGTATGGAATCAGGAATGTCGATGAAATACATTAAAGTGCAAAATGAAATCAGGATTTCTAGACACGATGATGGGGTATTTTAAGATTTTGGTGAATGAGTTAGAGAGAAAAGGTCTAGGAATTAACGCTGTAAAATGTCAATATTTTGCAATAAATCATACCTTTGGTTCTCCCCCTTTGGTAATGGATGGTTTTCCCATGATTTGGATTCGGTGATGTACCTTTGTGCTCCACTCTCTTCCACTTAGAGGCTAATGGTTCACTAGGCTTAGAGGCTCACTGGGCTAGAGGCTTAATGGTTCACTTAGAGGCTAAGACTGAAAAAACTGTGGTTCTCTCATTTGTCTGCGTGGCTGAGTGAGACAGGATACGAGGCAAATAAGCACAATATTACGAGTTCCTATATTAGCTTGACTTTATCAATCAATTATTCTCCCTTTTGTTTTCAGGTAGTGATCTTAAGACATTTTTGGCCTTCTTTTCTTGTCAAATTAAAGTGGCATATTTTAAATATCTTAGACTTTTACTTTGCATCCAAACTTAGCACGAAAAAAAGTTAATATCGTAGCTGGGAATATTAGTGAAAACACTTTAAATTTAGTAAAAAAAAAGAGAAGGGCTTTTACAAGAAGCAAATGAAAGACACATCATATGAGAACCTAAATGTAAGAAAAGTAGAGAAAACACTAAAATATGAATTAAGGAGGTGTGAAGTGGAATTCATGGATAAAGATGCTCCACGCAGTGAAGGTACTAAAAGTAGAATAGCCAAGGCCAAGTCTATTTTTTTCGCAATTGAAAAAAATTGGGAAAAATAGGAAGATAAGGCTGAAGAAATAGTTAGGAGCTACATTTAAGACAGTGGTCAAATATGGTTTTGAAGTGTGGGGGCTTTGAAAGACGAAGGAGGATTTGTAAGATGTTTTCTAAAGGAACTCTTTTGAATACTAGTCCTGCTGACCATATTTCAAACATTAAACTGCACGGAAAATGTGGCAATATTTCACTTTTTGACAGCTATAATGAGAGGAAGATTGAAGAAGGATGACAGACTGTCAAAGATAATCCTATTCGGCAAACCATCTAAGGCCAAACGAAAAGCGTGTTATCACCGATTGGAGTGATAGGAGGACATAAGAAAGTATTTTAAGAAAGTCGGGACTTTTCGAGAGGGTGTGAAGAGACAAGCTTTGAATGGATTGCGGCGGAGGAAGAGTCCGTATAGTTAAGTTGGCCTCAGGCAGCATGGTGCTGTGATGAGCTGTTAGAAGTAGTAGCAGTAGTATTCGTAATACATTCTTGCAAAGTATGTATAGAATTAGACCCTCTTGAGGTAGTAAAGAGTAAGTGTGATTTCCTAGTAAAAAAAGCTGCAAATTACTTGTGTAATAGAAAACTATTCTTTCTTCTTGAAAAAATTGTTTTATATATACACACACACACACACACACATATATATATATATATATATATATATATATATATATATATATATATATATATATATATATATATATATATATAGAGAGAGAGAGAGAGAGAGAGAGAGAGAGAAAACAAAAGAAAACACAGCTACACTTAAAGGAGTACTACTAAGCGAAAGATACGGAGAAAAAAAAAACTAATCAGCTGAAAATCTGCACGGACAAAAGGATCTTGAAGAAGAGACACAAAATTCATAGACAGAGGGATGCCACCAGAATAAAGCCACTAAAATCTTTTAAAAAATTACTAAAACTGCAAAAATTGCTAAACTTAAACTATGACTGCTTTCTTCTCGAAAACGGTAGAAAAGTTGTACTTCTCAGTTTCTTACCATTTTAGGAAAACTTAAAGGCATTTTTGTTTTAGGATATTAGAGATATATTACATCTACGCAATAAAAGTAAAAGGCATGGTTTTTGGAAAAAGAATCAAGTGTGGAACTTTCTCCTCCTTTATAGTCGGTAGTAACTATCCTTTCTCCTATGTCTATAAATTACCTTTATACCTGTAATTGAATAATTATATAAATTACTTAGTAATGGAAGGAGCAAGAAACCCAGAAGTCGCAATTAAATCAGAAAAAATTACCTTCTTTCTTTTTGCTTCAACTCGAGATTTGTAGATAAACTCGATCAATGCAACGACCATAGCTAAAACAAGTCCTCCAATCAGAATGTAGAATATGCCGGCAACGTTACTTAGGGATAGCTCATTTTGTGCTGTCTCCTAAAATGTAAAACTATAATTATTTGAATGATCAACAATACTGGGGAAAGTGGCTGGCTGATGTAGCTGGCATCCATACATGATTCCTGTTTACAAAACTGCGTATTGTTGCAGATATAGACTTGAAACCTCAACTTTAAGCTTCTCAAGTAGTTTATATTTAAGGGTGTCATTGTCATTAAGATTATTCCCTAAAAACAAGTTTTTTTAACTGGAAGTAAGGAGCGACATTAAAACTTAAAACGCACAGAAATTACTTCGTATATGAAAGAGGCTGCTACCTCATCAACGCCCCGTTCTTTACGCTAAAGTTTGACTCTTTCTCTCAATTCTTCTTTTTAAAACAGTAAAAAATTTTAGCGTAAAGAGCGGGGCGTTGATGAGGTAGCAGCCACTTTCATATACGAAGTAATTTCTGTGCGTTTTAAGTTTTAATGTCGCTCCTTACTTCCAGTTAAAAAAACTTGTTTTTTTTTTATTTAATTTCTGAATGTTTTTGAATCAATGCATGTTTTGATTTTGGGTCTCCGCAGAGGAATAATGAAAACGAAATTTGCATTTTTTTTTTTTGTGCTAAATAGCCTTCTCGTAATTTTGGTCGAATGATTTTGAGAAAAAAGAGAGGGGGACGAAGCCTAGTTGCCCTCCGATTTTTTGGTTTTACGAATATTTTTATTGGTAAAAGATTTACGTAACTTATAAATTAGCTTACGTAAAGAACTTTTGTATTCTCATGTTTTTATTACATATATTAGGGGATTCGCCCAATCGTCAGTGCCTCGCTCTTTACATTAAAGCTTAAATTTTATCCCAATTCATTAAGAATGACCCCTGAATCACAAAAGCCGTAGAATAAATAGTTGAAATTACTAAAAATACTTTAGCGTAAAGAGTGAAGTATTAGAAGGAGGTGAGCCCCTCATATGGGTAATAATTTCTGTTTGTTTTAAGTTTTATTGCTGTTCCTTACTTCCAGCTGAAAAAGCTTTTTCACATTTATTTTTTAATTGTTTTTTTTAAATAATGCTAGTAAATCCTGCTCTCCCTTCATGGAAATTTTCTTCTCCCATGACAAATTCTCGATGGAAAGTTCACCCAGCATATCCCTCTCCTCTCAACCCCTCCCCCCAACCAAAAAAATCCTCCTGAAAACGCCTGTATACTTCCCAATAACCATTATTATATGTAAGCACAGGTCAAAGTTTGTAACTTGTTGCCCCTCCCACGGGGACTGTGGGGGAGTAATTCGTCCCCAAAGACATAGTTATAAGGTTTTTCGACTACACTGAATAAAATGGCTATCTCAGAATTTTGATCCGTTGACTTTGGGAAAATAATTAGCGTGAGAGGGGGCCTAGGTGCCCTCCAATTTTTTTGGTCACTTAAAAAGGGCACTAGAACTTTTCATTTCCGTTAGAATGAGCCCTCTTGCAACACTCTAGGACAACTGGGTCGATACGATCACCCCTGGGAAAAAAACAAAAAAACAAAAAAACAAATAAACACTCATCCATGATCTGCCTTGTGGCAAAAAATGCAAAATTCCACATTTTTGTAGATAGGAGCTCGAAACTTCTACAGTAGGGTTCTCGGATACGCTGAATCTGATGGTGTGATTTTCGTTAAGATTCCATGACTTTTAGGGGGTGTTTCCCCCTATTTTCTAAAATAACGCAAATTTTCTCAGGCTCGTAACTTTTGATGGTTAAGACTAAACTTGATGAAACTTATATATTTAAAACCAGCATTAAAATGCGATTCTTTTGATGTAGCTATTGGTATCAAAATTCCATTTTTTAGAGTTTTGGTTACTATTGAGCCGGGTCGCTCCTTACTACAGTTCGTTACCACGAACTGTTTGATATAGCTTTAAATCGTGTTTCGAAAAAAAATAATTGTAAAAAACAATTTTGTGAAGATTTCTTGTCGAGGTATAGTAAAACAGATTTTTCATTTAAAGGTGATCCAGAAATGATGATTAATATATAAGTCTTAACTTATAGCAAAACGTATTGAGAAAACAAATTTTTGGGAATTTTGAAAAACAGATCGAAATCCCTTAAAAATGGTGGCAGATTCCAATAAAATGTACAACATTGAAATTATCATGTTTGGAGACTCTGAACTGAAGAATTACAGTCCCTTACCTGGAACAACAAAGAAAATCACTTTTTTGCCCGAGTACCACTGATGTGCCTTTTTTTTCCAAGGGGTGATCATATCAAACTAGTGATCCTAGTATATTGCACGAGAATTAATTTTGAAGAACAAAAAATTGAAAAAACTAGTGCCTTCTTTAAGCACCAAAAGAGATCTCGCCACAGCAAAGTGGTATTTTCTGCCATTTTGAGTCACGGAGCATCAATTTTTAGTCAAACAGGGCTGATTTGACGGGAAATACAAATTCTAAGAAATACTCAATCGAATTGTCATGGAAACTTCGATAAAGTCAGAACAAATTGTTTTAAATTGGCGAATTTCTTCTGAATCTTTTACCCTAGACAAAAAAGATGTTTCCTTTGAGCAATTTAGGTGTTTTCTATGTAAATTTATAAGCTGGAGATGTTTTTTTCTGTTTATTGTAAAGTTTTATTTTTTTCCTTACTACACCTATGCCATTGTTTTCTTTTGTCTCGTATGAAAAAAAAAAATTATGAAGAGGTGCAACATTAATTTACATCGTTCATTCAGGTTAAAAAAACAAAACAAAAAACAAAAACAAAAAACAATGGCATATTACATAATCCAAACAGTAGGGGTAACATATAAGAGCAGAAAATGGTTCTAGTGCCGACAAAATAAAACTATCAACATCATCTAGAGTTTGGTGACACTTGACGTTTTTTTTTATAGCTTTACAGTCGTTTCACGAGTTTAGATCAGACACTTCGATCCCCCACTGTCCTAATTTTACCATTTACACTACTTAAAATAATCAGTCTTGTTATTCCACTGGAGAAAATGCCAAGTGTCGCCCAACACTAGGTGCCTTTGATAGTTTCTTTGTCGGTACTAGCGCCAGTTCTCACTCTTATAATTTATCCATATTCTTTGATTTAATCCATAGCCCACAGATTTTAAATAGTTCGTGGGAACAAACTGTAAGTAACCGAAACTCTAGAAAACGGAACTTTGGTACCAATAGATACATCAAAAGAATCTTATTTTTACACTGAGTTCAACTATATAACCTTTATTAAGTTTAATCTTACCCATCAAAAGTTAAGAGCCTGAAAAATTTATATTATTTTCGATAAAAGACGGAAAAAACCCCCTAAAAGTCAAAGAATCTTAATGAAAATTACACCATCAAATTCAGCGTATCAGAGAACCCTACTGTTCTAGATTCAGGAACATGATATTTTTTTTTGCCAGAAGAATGATCACGGATGCGTGTTTGTTTGTTTGTTTATTATCCCCAGGGGTGATTGTATCGCCCCAGTGGTCCGAATATCACAAGAGGGCTTATTCGTACAGAAAATAAAAGTTCTAGTGCCCTTTTAAGTGCCAAAAAACTGAAGAGCAGCTAGGCACCCTCCCACGCTCATTTTTTCATTAAGTCATCAGATCAAAATTTTAAGATAGTTATTCTGTTTAGCATAGTCGAAAATTTCAATAACCATATCTTCGAGGATGACTCAACCCCCCACAGTCCCCGGGGGAGGGGCTGTAAGTTATAAAACTTTGTTGATTGTTTACATATAGTATTGACCATGACTTTATGCCCACAGCTATTCAATTTTAATTCAAAAGCAACGTTTTCAGGGGGGATTTTTTGTGGGGGGATGGGAAGGGTGTTAGGTGGGAGGATCTTTTCTATTGATGAATTTTGTACGGGGATCTGGTGGCCTTTGATAGTTTCTTTGTCGGTACTAGCGCCAGTTCTCACTCTTATAATTTATCCATATTCTTTGATTTAATCCATAGCCCACAGATTTTAAATAGTTCGTGGGAACAAACTGTAAGTAAAGGGAATTTTTAGGAAATTTACGGGGAAAGGGAATTTTTAGTGAACGGGTGCCATATTTCCTGACATTATTTAAAAAAAGCAATCAGAAATCAAATAAAAGAAAACAAGTTTTTTCAACTGTAAGTAAGGAGCAACATAAAAACCTGAAACGAACAGAAATTATTACACATATGAAGTGGTTCACCCCCTTGACAATACCTCCCTCTTTACGCTAAAGTATTTTTAGTACTTTCAAAAGAGCTATTTATTATAATTAAACGGCCTTTGTGATTCAGTGTGATTCACGGGTCATTCTTAAATAATTGAAACAAAATTCGGACTTTAGCATAAATTGCAAGGTATTGACGAGGGAGTATCCCCCCCCTCATGTACCTAATAATTTATGTTTGTTTAATTTTTAATGTTTCTCCTTACTCTCAATTGAAAAAAAACTTGTTTTTTAAATATTAAATATAAAACCAAATCGAGGTTATGGTTTAGCTCTCAATACATTTTAGGAAAAGACAGCACCAAAGCAAGTTTTACAAATAAAACAAACCTGCTTATCTGAATTGGAGCATTCGCTTCTTTCATACCACCATTTATTTTCTAGTCTTTGAAGATCTCCGTTTTCCTTCAGGTCTAAAACAGCAAGATTTATTCGCTCACGAAGAGGTGACCCAAGTGGGGTGGCTACTCCGAATCCTTTTGCATCAAGATTTTGACCAACCTACAAAGATTGCTGTCTCTAATTAAAACTAAAATAATGTATGTAAACACTAATCGTGGTAGCGACTTGCAGCAAGTGCTAAAAGCTCCCTTAGCCTAGTCACGACCCTGTTTTTATGCTCTGAGAAAATGGAAAGACATTGACAAAACCAGATACAAAACCATTCAAGTAGTGATAAACATTTTATTGAATCTAACTTTAAAAAAAAAAAAAAAAAAAAACTTGGTGATAAGCATTCTATTGAGTCAAACTTGAAAAAAACAATTTTTTTCTGACAAAAGTAAAGAGCGAAGATTAAAACGGGCAAAAGTTATTGCTTTGCAGCTAATGCAAAACATTATAATGTGGAATATTTGTGCAAATAAACTGAATTGTAATATTTCTCTAAATTTGTGGTATTATGAAAAACTAGAACTTTACTGAAAAAGCAAATTCGACGCAATAAAATACGATTAGAACCACAAAAGAACTTAAGTACAGTGCAGAAAGTAAAAAACTAGCCTATATGGTTCTCAATCATCTTATACCGGCCATGTAAATTTTAGTGTAAAATTTCAATTCTCTCAAAACTCAAGTAAGATCAGTTTTCAGTAAAGCACTATTTTTTCATGGATCCTAAGGATTTAGGGAAATATTACGAATTAAAAATCTTAAGATTAATCAAAATGGTGGCTACCATTTCTGAATCAGGTTCAACTGGCAATTTTTCTCACTCGACAGTCTTTTTTTCAAAAATCGTTTTTGAACTGTCAATTACTGTGGGCTGTGTTTTGCCCTTTATTAGATTAAATAAAAAAAACAATTTTTTTTAGCTGAAAGTAAGGAGCGACATTAAAACTTAAAACGAACAGAAATTACTTCGTGTATGAAAGGGGCTGCTCCCTCATCAACGCCCCTCTCTTTACGCTAAAGTTTGACTCTTTCTCTCAACTCCACTTTTTAAAACAGTAAAAAACTTTAGCGTAAAGAGCGGGGCGTTGATGAGGGAGCAACCCCTTTCGTATACGAAGTAATTTCTGTTCGTTTTAAATTTTAATGTTGCTCCTTACTTTCAGTTAAAAAAAAACTTATTTTTTATTTAATTTCTGAACGTTTTTGAATTAATGCATGTTTTGATTTTGGCTCTCCGCAGATGAATAATTAAAACGAAATTTGCATATTTATCTTCTTGGCTAAATGGCTTTCTCATAGTTTTGATCGAATGATATTGAGAAAATTAGGAGCGGGGGAGGATACTCATTCTGACGGAAATTGAAAGTTCTAGTGCCCTTTTTATGTGACCAAAACATTTAAAGGGCACCTAGTCCCCCTCCCACGCACATTTCCCCCCCAAAGTCAACTGATCAAAACTTTGACATAGCCATTCTGTTCAACTTAGTTGAAAACCTAATAAATATGTCTTTGGGGATGACTTATCCATCCCCCAGTCCCCGGGGGAGGGGCTGCAAGTTACAAACTTTGACCATTGTTTACATATAGCAATTGTTAATTATGAAGTGTACAGACGTTTTCAGGGGGACTTTTTCGTGTTGGGGCGGGAGTGGGTCACGGGGAGGAAGTTACGTGGGAGGATCTTTCCATGGAGGAATTTTTCATGAAGGAAGAGAATTTTCTAGCATTATTTAGAAAAAAAAATAATGAGAAAATAAATATTTTTTTTCAACTGGAAGTAATGAGCAGCTATAAAAATTAAAACGAACATAAAATATTACGTATATAAGGGGGTTCGTCTCCTCCACAATACCTTGCTCTTTACGCTAAAGTATTTTTAGTAATTTCAACTATTTATTCTAAGGCCTTTGTGATTCAGGGATCATTCTCAAAGATTTGGGACAAAATTCAAGCTTTAGTGTGAAGAACGAGGTAATGACGAGGGGGTGAACCCCCTCATATACATAATAAAAATACACAAATATAGAAATTCGTTACGTAAGTTAATTCGTAAGGTACGTATGTTTATTATTAAAAAAACATTCGTAAAAAAATAAAAAAAATCTAGTTGCATTTTTAAGCAGCCAAAAATTGTAGGGCAACTAAACCTCCTCGCCCACCCCTTTTTTTTATCAAAATCGTCCGATCAAAACTATGATAAAGCCATTGAGCCAAAAACAAAATAATATGTAAATTTAACTTTAATTATGCCTCGCTATTTACGCTAAAGTTTTTTTTTTGTTTTAAAAAGTAGAGTTGAGAGAAAGAGTCAAAGTTTAGCGTAAAGAGTCAGGCGTTGAGGAATTGTCAACCCCTTTTATACACGGAATAATTTCTGTTCGTTTTAAGTTTTAATGTTGATCCTTACTTGCAGTTTAAAAAACTTGTTTTTTTTATTTAATATCATGAAGAGACGCGTAATGACTAATATTAAATCTTTCGATAGTGTCTACGTGCTCTTTGTAGATGTTTCATCATAACTCCATTATAAAGTGCCAAATGGCATCAAAAATTACATTTTTGGTGCAATTTCTGGAGTAGAAATGCTGAGCAGTATGAAAATGTACCATACAAATTTACATGATCGAAAAGGAATAAAAATATATCTACAATTCCCTACTTTTAGTGTTACCCTATCAGACCCATTAAAAATCTAGTAAAAGGGAAAACACAGCCCACAGTAATTGACAGTTTAAAAAAGATTTTTGAAAAAAAGACCGTCTAGTGAGAGAAATTGCCAGTTGAAGCTGATTCAGAAACTAAATTTAAGAAAAACACAAGTTTTTTTTAACTGCGAGTAACGAGCAACATTAAAACTCAAAACGAACAGAAACTATTCCGTATATAAAAGGGGTTGACCCCTCCTCAGCGCCTGGCTTTTTGGGCTAAAGTTTGACTCTTTCTCACAAGTCTACTTTCTAAAACAATAAAAAACTTTAGCGTAAAGAGCGAGGCATTGAGGAGGGGTCAATCCCTTTTACATACGGGATAATTTCTGTTAGTTTTAAGTTTTAATGTTGCTACTTACTCGCAGTTAAAAGAGCTTGTTTTTTTTATTTAGTTTCTGAGCGTTTTTAAATTAATGCATGTTTTAACACTGGGAAAAAAAAAACAAGAAAAAAAAACAAATAAACATGCATCCGTGATTTGTCTTCTGGCAAAAATACAAAATTCCACATTTTTGTTGATAGAAGCTTGAAACTTCTACAGTAGGGTTCTCAGATACGCTGAATCTGATGGTATGATTTTCTTTAATATTCTATGACTTTTAAGGGAAGTTTCCCCCTACTTTCTAAAATAAGACAAATTTTCTCAGGCTCTTAACTTTCTATGGGTTTGACTAAACTTGATGAAACTTATGCATTTAAGACTAGCGTTAAAATGAGATTCTTTTGATGTAACTATTGGTATCAAAACTCCATTTTTTAGAGTTTCGGTTACTATTGAGCCGGGTCGCTCCTTACTACAGTTCGTTACCACGAACTGTTTGATTACCACGAACCGTTTGATCTGCCCATAACTTCACAATTTGTTTTTCATTTTTGAAAAGATTGGATTTTTGTTCATATACGATTTCAATTATCACGCGTTTTCCAAGGTTAATTGTTTGACCCCTAATCAAGAGATAAGTAATATTAAAATATTCGAACATACTACAATGGTATAGGCTAGTCTGCATTAGGCTTTAAAAGATTTGTTTAGACTCATCAAGTGCCCCTCCCTACGGTAATATTATATAATAGGCGAAAGATTAACTCAATATGAGGAGAGGCCAGAGCTATGAAAATTGCTAAGATTGACCTGGGTATATAAAAATAAATCGTAGTAAATCTTCATGGTTTTTTTTTTTAACAAGGTTCGAAAGAAATAAGAAATTCAAGGTTTAATCAAGTAAATACGGGCCAAAAAAGCATATGATAAGAAAACATATTCAATGAGCAGCGATTCAAATGCAACTTTAATGATATGGTACTAAAACTACATCAACAGAAAATAACATAAATATTCAGTAATCAGGCCCAAAGATAATTTTAATGTAACTGAGAGGTCGATCAATTGCTGCAGCCAAAGGTCCCCCTATTTAAATATTCCAAGAAGCTTTGCGGTAGTAAAGGAATTTTTAATTTGATATGTTGCCAATGCAATTGACTTGATGAAATGTGTGGTGACCAAGGGTATTTCACTTTTTAAGACTAGGCTTAGTGACTTAATCTAAATTTCAGCAGTTTGATTCGATTTCTAGTTCAATTTAAAAATCAGTATTTAATAATTACAGAGTATTATTGGGCAATGTAAGTAGAGTAATATTACAGAGTCTAAATTATTGGCACACTAGGGAGGCTAGTTGAGTTTAAATTGGTAGGTCTACTAGAAATAACTGCTTTCTTTACCCCTACATTTTGAAATAGGCTACCTGAAAGACAACTTTTCAATAGTTGAGAATAAATTAAAAAGGAAAAAATCACCAAATACTAGATAGTGCTGAAGATTATCTTTTTGATGCTAACTCTTATGAGTTTCTCATATTCTTTGAACCAATTGTTAACCCAAACAGAAAACCTGTGTCAAAACTCATACTATAAAATTGAAAATAGTATATGAAGAAAAGGGAAAGAATCCAAAGTGAAGAGTTCCAACATAGCAGATCATGTTTGACGCTATGAAATAATATTTTAACTTACGTAGCGTGTTACTCCAGCGCGTTTTAGTTTTTGTTGTAAGTTTTCAATTTGATGAAGCTGCTATCCGAAGTGATTCAGCTCAGCTTCCCTTTTTATTATAAAGCTAGGCTTTGTCTTTTAATTGCAAGGTCCGTTCTAGCAGAATGCTTTTAAGGCGAGCCAGATAATACTTTATGATACAAATTAGATTTGCTGAAGAATATTCATGGCATCATAACAAAATATTTGCTTCAAATAAAACAATCCCTTTTCAGAAATAAGGATTCTACAGATCCCGAAGAGGGTCGGTAACTTTCCGATTAAAACAGACCTATCCTTTCGAGAGCATAATCGAAGTTGGTGTTGATGGTGGATGATGATGGAGGGGTAACGGGTCCATTTTTTTATTACCAAGAATTAGGGACTGCAAACATATTAGATATAAGTAATAGGCTACAAACACAAAGCACCTAAGGCAGATTTGCACCTAAGTGTATGGCAGTGAAGCTTCTGAGCCAAAGGATGTAAAAGCTAGCGTGGTTGACAAAAGCTAGGGCCTAAATAATTTTGATTGATTCCGCAGGGAATGGTAACCTTTGCTGCCGTTTGTTTGGAAAGATACCTGCAGCAAAAAAGACTTCGCCCAAGACATTTTGAGTCCGCTGACTTTTACAGTTCAGTCACTAGCATGGTACAAGGTTTTACAATTTCAGAAAAACTCTGACAAAAGAAGCTTTGATGGCTGCTGACGGCGATTATCGGAGTTTAAAGAATTACTTAGAAAAAGTATCCTTGTCTGTACCTATATGGTACCTAAATTTTAAGTGAATCTGGTCACGTTTCTGTGGAGATAGGTTGGGCTAGAAAGTTGCTTTTGTCCGTGAAAGCCCGTTCTCTCTTTCTCACTGGCTGGAAGTACTTGTCCCATGAGTTTCGAGTGGATATGAGCTCTTTTGTAAAAGACATCGAGAAAGGGGTGTATGCTTCTTCAACCCATCATTGTTATGTCCCATCAGTCAAGCTACTTTCCTCTTAAGTTTCAAGCCAATCCATGAAAAAGCTCTGTATACTTTCAGCTTAAAATTTGGCGGTGGTGCTGAAGAGGCAACGGACTCGCTTTTTGCCTCCAGTAATACTGATTGAACATCATATTTTGACACTGGTTCAAACAAGATGCCACATGCCTATCTTTATACTAATTAGATCTCTTCCGATCGTATAAACTGAAAATCATTGCTTGATTTAGGCTCAATAAAGGTGCCTCTTGCCTACCTTTTCAAACAGTTCGTGGTAACGAACTGTAGTAAGGAGCGACCCGGCTCAATAGTAACTAAAACTCTAAAAAATGGAATTTTGATACCAATAGCTATATCAAAAGAATCGCATTTTAATGCTGGTTTTAAATATATAAGTTTCATCAAGTTTAGTCTTACCCATCAAAAGTTACGAGCCTGAGAAAATTTGCGTTATTTTAGAAAATAGGGGGAAACACCCCCTAAAAGTCATAGAATCTTAACGAAAATCACACCATCAGATTCAGCGTATCAGAGAACCCTATTGTAGAAGTTTCGAGCTCCTATCTACAAAAATGTGGAATTTTGCATTTTTTGCCAGAAGGCAGATCACGGATGCGTGTTTATTTGTTTTTTTGTTTTTTTGTTTTTTTTTCCCCAGGGGTGATCGTATCGACCCAGTTGTCCTAGAATGTTGCAAGAGGGCTCATTCTAACGGAAATGAAAAGTTCTAGTGCCCTTTTTAAGTGACCAAAAGAATTAGAGGGTACCTAGGCCCCCTCCCACGCTAATTATTTTCCCAAAGTCAACGGATCAAAATTCTGAGATAGCCATTTTATTAAGCATAGTCAAAAAACCTTATAACTATGTCTTTGGGGACGACTTACTCCCCCACAGTCCCCGTGGGAGGGGCAACAAGTTACAAACTTTGACCTG
Organism: Artemia franciscana; assembly: GCF_032884065.1. Classification (NCBI taxonomy): domain Eukaryota; kingdom Metazoa; phylum Arthropoda; class Branchiopoda; order Anostraca; family Artemiidae; genus Artemia; species Artemia franciscana. The sequence continues at coordinate 31,712,552 of NC_088869.1, read as the reverse complement.
TGCTTACATATAGTAATGGTTATTGGGAAGTATACAGGCGTTTTCAGGAGGATTTTTTTGGTTGGGGGGAGGGGTTGAGAAGAGGGGGATATGCTGGGGGAACTTTCCATCGAGAATTTGTCATGGGAGAAGAAAACTTCCATGAAGGGAGAGCAGGATTTACTAGCATTATTTAAAAAAAAATTAAAAAATAAATGTGAAAAAGCTTTTCACCTGGAAGTAAGGAACAGCAATAAAACTTAAAACAAACAGAAATTATTACCCATATAAGGGGCTCACCTCCTTATGACACCTAGCTCTTTACACTAAAGTATTTTTAGTAATTTCAACTATTTATTCTACGGCTTTTGTGATTCAGGGGTCATTCTTAATGAATTGGGATAAAATTTAAGCTTTAGTGTAAAGAGCGAGGTACTGACGATGGGGTGAATCCCCTCATATATGTAATAAAAACATGAGAATACAAAAGTTCTTGACGTAAGCTAATTTATAAGTTACGTAAATCTTTTACCAATAAAAAGATTCGTAAAAAATTAAAAGTTCTAGTTGCCTTTTTAATTAACCAAAAAATCGGAGGGCAACTAGGCTTCGCCCCCGCTCTTTTTTTCTCAAAATCATTCGATCAAAATTATGAGAAAGCCATTTAGCCCCCCCCCAAAATATGCAAAATTTCGTTTTGATTATTCCTCTGCGGAGAGCCAAAATCAAAACATGCATTGATTCAAAAACGTTCAGAAATTAAATAAAAAAAAACGAGTTTTTTTTAACTGAAAGTAAGGAGCGACATTAAAACTTAAAACGCACAGAAATTACTTCGTATATGAAAGAGGCTGCTTCCTCATCAACGCCCCGCTCTTTACGCTAAAGTTTTTTACTGTTTTAAAAAGAAGAATTGAGAGAAAGAGTCAAACTTTAGCGTAAAGAGCGGGGCGTTGATGAGGAAGCAGCCTCTTTCACATACGAAGTAATTTCTGTGCGTTTTAAGCTTTAATGTCGCTCCTTACTTTCAGTTAAAAAAACTCGTTTTTTTTATTTAATCACTAAAAAAAACAAAGATATAGTATCTGTTGGAGTACTCACTTTCGCTCTTTAATAGAACAATCAATTCTTAACCATTTCAGTTAGAGAAAAAAGATGATATAACATATTTTGAAAGAAAAAACAGTAACTTTTAGATCACGGTTACAGCGGTAGCTGGAACCTAGTAAAGAGTGAACCACAGCTTGTAGTAACCAAAAATTAAAAAACTCGTTTAGGAAAAGACTTTTAACTTTTATCACACTTTTAATTATTTAACTTACCGTAACTAATCATTAAAATTTTCAAACTTGCGGATTTTCTGAAAAATATTGAGGTATGTAAGTAATACAGTATACAGGGAGTAGTCTACAAATCCATCGAAGACTTACCTAAGAGACGTCGTTACCCCAAAGTATTTGTTGTTATCTTTTATCGGTTACACCCAGGATCAGTTGGTAAAGAACGCAGTCTTTAGGACTAGTAAGAGAAAACACGAGAAAACCCCCAGATCGTTATTTCTCTCTAACCTGTGACATTTTCAAATTACGACAGTTTTTAAGGGAAATTATAAAGTGAACATTTGGGTTACAAAATAATCTCAAAACTTACTTCACGGTCATCCTTTTTTTTTACAATAACACCAAATAATTCTTGCTTTCATTTTTTTCCAGCTTTTCAATAACAACCGTTCCTTTGTCTTTCTCAGTCAAATGACCTAGGGTGGGGCCTGAACAATGCTTATGTATTTGTTTGTTCAAGTTCACTTTTTATTATTTATCTTTTGGGGGTTAGAAGGGGTCATATATTTGCTGAATAGAATTCGATGAACTTTTTTCTGTTTGAAAATCATGATTAAAGCCAAAATGTGAGCTAAAGCTTAAAAACCTGAACTGCACCCATACCAAAGGGAACAATGCACATGGGGTAAGAGCCGAATTGACAACGTCTTTTTATAGCCTGTATTTAAGGACGTAAATAATGACGAAGACTACACTGCCTTTCCATAATACAACAACAAAAGAGAGAATAACGAGGACTTTTTTTTCCCAAGACAGTGAACCAACAAAACCTATTTGAATATTTCGGCCCTATATCTAAGGGCCGTCTTCAGCAAAGAAAAAATAAAAAACAACAAAACACTTACAATAAAAGTTCTCAGTTAAAAATCCATTTTTTATTTTAAAATAGCCTTGGCATCATTAAAATAAAGATTTTTTCTATTTTAAAATAAAAAATGGATTTTTAACTGAGAACTTTTATAGTTAGTGTTTTATTGTTTTTTATTTTTTCTTTGCTGAAAACGGCCCTTAGATATAGGGCCGAAATATTCAAATAGGTTTTGTTGGTTCACTGTCTTGGGAAAAAAAGTCCTCATTATTCTCTCTTTTGTTGTTGTATTTAAGGACGCAGAGCCCATTGGAACTTATGTATTATACCACCCGCATCTAAACCTTATGCTGTGTCAAACTTGAGAACAAACCGATTTTATATGTCTGTATTCAGAAACAATTAGCTTATGCTCAGTGGAAAACAAGTGGCGGGCGACATAATACATTGGAATTATATAATTCGGGCTATATATTTGCACATTAAGGGGGGAGTTGGTTAGGTTACCCCACCCAACCCTCTCTTATGCAAATATATAGCCTCAATTTGGTATTTTTCACTTTTTGGTATTTTTCATTAGGACTAACCTAATTTCACTTCTAGAGTGTTGTAGGTACAATACATAAGTACCAGCCCATTTATTAAAATGTGCTGCAATTTATGTATGGGTGTGCAGAGCTCTCTGACCCTCGCCCCATCTGGCTCTCCTTTGCCAGAATAATTTGTTGGATTTTTGACAAATAATCTGGTATACTAGTATGTAATAAAATTATAAATTATCAAGGACTACTTTTCAGCCAACGACATCTAACAACCAACGAGACGCGAGCCCCACTAGGAAATTCCCCCAGGGTGGACGGCGAACATTATCAGGATCTGTTTTTTTATTAAGATTTACTTGGTTATATTTCATTGTCATTGTTTCACTGAGGGATCATTGCCCTTTTCCCTCCTACTGATATCCGAGCCATGAGTTCCTCTATTCAATTTAGAAAAAAAATTAATTAGGAAAAATCTTTTCCCTCCTACTGATATCTGTGCCATGAGGTTCTATATTCAACTTAGAAAAAAGTTAACTAGGGAATGTTTTTCTACACTTCAAAGTGTAACTAACAGATAATATTTCGTGAGTATTTACGCCCCATGGTAAATATATTCCTCTTTGTTTTACATATATTTCCCAATTGTGTTGTACAATCCTCAAAATTTCATTTCATTTTTTTTTATTCAGCTACTGATAGCGTAGTCACAATATTTGGCAAGCAAAAACATTTGGAAGCATTGGCATTTGGCAACCTTCGCATAAAAGACATTTGTGGCCACATCCATAAATTATGAAAACTATACCAACTAATGAAGGTACAAAACCAATAATTAAAGAGGGCCTCTTTTAAGAATTTGGGCGAAAAATATGCAGCTATTGCCTATGAACAGCTGCCGGTAGAGAACTATAATCTTATACCTGAGGGATATTTCCGTTTTAAGGAATTTAAAGAATTGCTAAGGTCTTTATTAAAAGAACTTCCTGTCTTAATGAAATAAAAGAAATCAATAATATAAAATGTTTCAGTAATAAAACGTTTATTAATGAGTTAGATACATTTATAAGGTTTGTATTATAAATTAAACTTTTGTAAGTTTATATATGAAACATTTTATGTATAACATTTATATAAGATTATAAAATTTAATTTATGCCATACAATTGTATGAATTAAATATACAGAACAAAGATATTAAAAACCATAAAATTAAGATTGAAATGAAAATTATACGAAATATTTCATTTCAAACATTTCAATAAGTTTAGCCCATACCTTATTTATACTATACAAGGAAAGCAAAGCAGCTTTTGTCTACGAGAAAATAAAAACAAAAAAGTTTTTTGAAATGAAAGTAAGGAGCGACATTAAAACTTAAAACGAACAGAAATTACTCCGTATATAAAAGGGGCTTTTCCTCCTCGACGCCCCGCTCTTTACGCTAAAGTTTTTTATTGTTTTAAAAAGTAGAGTTGCGAGAAAGAATCAAACTTTATGAGCGGGGTGTCGAGGAGGAAAAGCCCCTTTCATATACGGAGTAATTTCTGTTCGTTTTAAGTTTTAATGTCGCTCCTTACTTTCATTTCAAAAAACTTGTTTTTATTATTTAATTTCTGAAAGTTTTTGAATTGATGCATGTCTGATTTTGGCTCTCCATACATAAATTATTAAAATGAAATTTGCACATTAATTTTTTTTTGGCTAAATGGCTTTCTCTTAGTTTTAATCAGACGATTTTAAGAAATGTGGGGTGGGGAAGGAGGCCTAGTTGCCCTCCAATTTTTCGGTTACTTAAAATGGCAATTAGAACTTTTAATTTTTAACGAAAGTTTTCATTAGTAAAAAATATACGTAACTTAAGAATTAACTTACATAACAAACTTTTATATTCTTATATTTTTGATTATACATATGAGGGGTTTATCCCCTCGTTAATACCTCGCTCTTCACACTAAATCTTAAGTTTTGTCCCGATTCTTTAAGAATAACCCCTTAATCAGAAAGGCCGTAGAATAAATAGTTGAAATTACTAAAAATAATTTAGCATAAAGAGTGAAGTATTTATCTCCTCCTAAATACCTCGCTCTTTATGCTAAAGTATTTTTAGAGCCCCTCATATGCGTAAAAATCTCTGTTCGTTTTAAGTTTTGATGCTTCTCCTTACTTTCAATTGAAAAAACTTTTTCATGTTTATATTTTCATTGTCGTTTTTTTTTTAAATAGTAATGCTAGAAAATCCTGCGCCCTTTTCATTGAATTCCTCTTCCCCCATGAAATATTCCTCCAAGGAAAGATCCTCCCATATAGCCCCCTCACCTGAATCCCACACCCAAACCAAAAAAATTCCCCTGAAAATGTCGGTACACTTCCCAATAACCATTACTGTATGTAAACATTGGTCAAAGTTTGTAACTAACAGCCCCTCCCCCAGGGACTGTGGGGGGGTAATTCATCCCAAAAGACATAGTTATTATGGTTTTCGACTATACGGAACAAAAATGGCTATCTCAAAATTTTATCCGTTGACTTTGGGAAAAAAATGAGCGTGGGAGGGGGCTAGGTGCCCTCCAATTTTTTTGGTCACTTAAATAGGGCACTAGAACTTTTCATTTCAGTTAGAATGAGCCCTCTTGCAACACTATAGGATCACTTGGTCGATAAGATGGACCCCTAAAAAAAAAAAAATAAAAAATAAACACGTACCCGTGATTTGTCCTCTGGCAAAAAATACGAAATCCCACATTTTTGTAGATTGCACCTTGAAATTTTTTGTATAGGGTTCTCTGATACGCTGAATGCGATGGTATGATTTTCGTTAAGATCCTATGACTTTTAAGGGGTGTTTCCCCCTATTTTCCAAAATCAGGTAAATTTTCTCAGGCTCGTAACTTTTGATGACAAAGACCAAATTTGATGAAACTTATATATTTAAAATCAGCATAAGAATCCAATTGTTTTTATATATCTTTTAGCATCGAAATTCCGTTTTTTAGAATTTCGTTTACTATTGAGCCGGGTCACTCCTTACTAGAGTTCGTTACCACGAACTGTTTGACAAGAAGACAACTTGACTCAGTAACTTATTAAATAAAAAAACAACAAGTATTTCAACTAAAAGTAAGGAGCAACATTAAAGCTTAAAACAAACAGAAGCTATTACGCATATGAAGGGGGTTGTCCCCTCCTCAACACCACGGTTTTGACACTTAAGTTTTTTAGCGCCTTAAAGAACAACAACTTATTGTTCTAATTAAACGACCCTGGTGTTTCACGAGTTGTTCGTTATGAATTGGGGCAAAATTTAGCTTTAGCGTAAAGAGCGAGATGTCGAGAAGCGAGCAACCCCCTCATATACTATGAACTTCCGTTTGTTTCAAGTTTTAGTGTTGCTCCTTACTTTCAGTTGAGAGAACTTTTTTATTTAATTTTTGATCGTTTTATAAATAATGCCATTATATCTGGCTCCGCTTCTACGAAAAACTCCCCTCCCAAGGAAACATGCTCCCTGTTCATCGTAGTTAAAGGGTCCGGAAATTGTGTCTGTAAGGAAGACCCCCTCCCACTTACAGCTCTCAGGGCAAGGGTTGTAGGTTATGCCCTGGGGGTATATAAAGTTCGTGTAGAAAGGTTGATCGTATATGCATTGGAGGGGACTCATTGGATTGGTAATCAGAAGCTCTAATGCCCTTTTTAAGAGTCAAAGTGACCAGAGCACAGCTATACATTGCTTGATGGGATATTTCCCCACGTGTAAATTGGGATATGGTAAATTTTTTTGTCTATGGTACATTTTGTCTTGAAATTTTGGCAACACTGGCCCGCAGGCGTTTTGCAATAAAACTTATCTATGCTTTTTGAGATCGCTTCTACTCACAGCCTATACAGACACCAATTGCGCATACATTTTTCAAAAGCAACACATCGCTATCGTCGCGACAATAATGGGCGCTGCGTCAAAACCAGACCCTCTTGCAGTTGGAAACTGGATTTCAAGGAGGCGGATTGGTCACAAACGAAATTTCTGTTTTCACTCCTGGAATAGAGCCAAGATCTTTCCGCGTTGATAGGCTGTGGGAGTGCCGGAGGTTAACGCTTAGTCTAAAGATGTGTGTTGAAATCTTTCTATGGGCAGGAGATGACTCCTCTCAACTAGTGGCTATATAGAAAGTCTATAATAATGACACATATCCAGGGTAACTTGAACGGAATGACTAAAAAAACACTCAATGGGCAATCTTACAATAAAGATATCTGCCGCACAAATTGTTGGCAATGTCCCAATTCTGAAATAATTACTGAATATGTATTTGCTTCTACAATTAGAATAGGACAAAAACCCCAGCTTCTCAGGAATTTACAATTACAAACAATGAAGAACGCCCTCCCAATTGTTTCTGACTATATTTACATTGGAGTAAACTTGACCATTATTGATATTCTCCGAGTTATCTATAGCATTTCAGTAAACACGCCATAGGTTAAGAATTTGTTATAGTCTTTTAAGGATAATGGATTACACCCAAAAATAAAAATGTAATCTGTGTAGAAGATTCAAACTCATTATTTGTATGCTGGACGTCCGATTCAAAGTTACTATCCTCATATTAATCAGCATTTCAAAAATTGTGAGAAAAAGTTAGTTTATAAGCTTATGCGTAAAACAAATCAAACACTGAGTTTATATTGACTGTTATGCAAAATTTCTTTATATTTTTACCGTTTGTTTTATCTAAATATTAAAATTGTAGAATATAATTAAATATCGAGCACTTTTTTTAATGTATGTAAATTGTTTTTCATTGGATAATTAAATTAGATAAGTAACTTTAAATCATGTTTAAGTCATATGAAAAACAAAATCAACGAAAAAAATGGATAAGACGGTGTTGAGGGTATAGGCACGCAGAAGCTGTACTGGAGTTTTCTTTGAAGAATGTCCAACTTTATAGTTGTATCAGGAACTGAAAATTTTCTGAAAATTTTCGGCTAATCAGAAGCAAGTCGTCAGCATACGCAAGACAAGAAACATCTGGAAGACCAGAAAGGTATGTACCTGAAATCTTAGCCAACACACTAGAAATACATATCTTAAAAAGTGTTGGGGACAAAACACCGCCCTACCTGACTTCTGTTCGTACCCTTATAATAGTGTCTGGTGCGGATCTTATTGAAGAAAGGAATTTGAATACCATAACCATAGAATCATTATAACAGAGAGAATGACCCCCAAATTATACAGAGAAAAAAGGAGATGACTATGGACCACACTATCAAACAGTTTCGGATCTTTCCCCATATTTTCTAAAATAAGGAAAATTTTCTCAGGGTCTTAACTTTTGATGGCTAAGACTAAGCTTGAGGAAACTTATATATTTAAAATCAGCACCAAAATATATTTTTTTTTACTCTTTCTCTTAACTCTACTTTTTAAAATAGTAGAAAACTTTAGCGGAAAGAGCAGGGCATTGAGGAGGAAAAGCCTCTTTCATATACGGAGTAATTTCTGTTCGTTTTAAATTTTAATGTTGCGCCTTACTTTCATTTAAAAAAAAAACTTTATTTTTATTTAATTTCTGGACGTTTTTGAATTAATGCATGTTTTGATCTTGGCTCTACGCACATAAATAATTAAAACAAAATTTGCATATTAATTTTTTTTTGGCTAAATGGCCTTCTCATAGTTTTAATCGGAAGATTTTAATAAAAAAGGAGTGAGGGAGGAGGCCTAGTTGCCCTTCAATTTTTGATTACTTAAAAAGGCAACTAGAACTTTAAATATTTTACAAACGTTTTCATTACTAAGAAATATACGTAACTTACAAATTAACTTACGTAACAAACTTCTATATTAGTATGTTTCTATTGCGTATATGAAAGGGCTCACCCCTCGTTAATACCTCGCTCTTTACACTAAATCTTAAATTTTGTCCAAATTCCTTAAGAATGACCTCTGAATTATAAAGACCGTAGAATAAATAGTTGAAATTACTAAAAATACTTTAGCGCAAAGAGTGAGGTATTACGAGGAGATAAACCCCTCATATGCGTAATAATTTTTGTTCGTTTTAAGTTTTAATGCTGCTCCTTACTTTCAGTAGAAAAAACTTTCCATATTTATTTTTTCATTGCTTTTTCAAATAATGGTAGAAAATCCTGTGCCCCCTTTATTGAAATTTTCTTCCCCCATGAGTAGTTCCTGCATTGAAATATGCTCCCACGTGACCCCCCTCTCAACTCCCCCCTAAACCAAAAACGGACCCCTGAAAACGTCTTTACACTTCCCAGTAACCAATACTATACGTAGACACAGGTCAAAGTTTGTAACTTGCAGCCCCTCCCACGGGGACTGCGGGGGAGTAAGTCATCCCCAAAGACATAGTTATTAGGTTATTCGACTATGGTGAATAAAATGGCTATCTCACAATTTTGATCCGGTGAGTTTAGGGAAAAATTGAGTGTGTTAAGGGGCCTAGATGCCCACCAATTTTTTGGTCGCTTAAAACGGGCACTAGAACTTTTAATATCCGTTAGAATGAGCCCTTTCGCGACATTCTAGCACCATTGAGTCGATACGATCACCCCTGAAAAACAACAACAAAAAACAAATAAATACACATCTGCGTGTTTATTTGATCTGCCTTCTGGCAAAAAAAAGCAAAATTCTACATTTTTGTAGATAGGAGCTTGAAACTTCTACAATAAGGTTCTATGATACGCTGAGCCTGATGGTGTGATTGTCGTTTAGATTTTATGACTTTTAGGGGGTGTTTCCCCTATTTTCAAAAATGTGAAAAATTTTCTTAGGCTCGTAACTTTTGATGGGTGAGACTAATCTTGATGAAACTTTTATATTTAGAATCAGCACTAAAATGCGATTCTTTTGATGTAATTATTGGTATCAAAATTCCATTTTTTTCAGTTTCGATTACTATTAAGCCGGGTTGCTCCTTACTAAAGTTCGTTAACACGAACTGTTTGATTGTAGTAGCCTGCTAATTCTGCTAGCCCACTATTTATGAAACTTACCGCTAGTATAGAGAGTATACAAGAGGAAGGATTTTAAAACTCTGTTTTAAGGTTTTCGACCATGAAGGCTATGAATGCATCCTATCTATGTTTCCTAGCCTTGTCACTTCAGATATGGCATCAAAACGCGCCATTTTTGGCGTTATATAGAACTTTATGAGGGTTATCAAGGCAAACTTAAAAATAGCATATAAATATAAACCTAACTTTTAAGCGGGACTTGGGACGGCTACCTGTGATGCTGCAGTCGTCTTCTAGTTCTATTAGTCAGTAGAAAAGTTATAAGAAATACTAAGAGGCTGAGGAGGAATATACAAGAAGGGGATAGAAAACCTCAGGAAGAGGGTTTTCAAAATTTTTCAAAACTTTTTCAAAATTTCTGTATTTGTTTTTTAAATTTCAGTTTACTAGTGGGATGGGAGGAAGAATATACAAGAAGGACGATTGTAAAACTCAGTTTTAAGGTTTTTTGACCATGGAGGCTATGCCGGTACTCTTTTCGTGCTTCCCAGCCTTTACATTCCAGATATGGCATCAAACATGCCCTTCTTCTTCTTCTTTCTTTTTTTTTTTTGGGGGGGGGGGGTGCGAACGCTGGAGGTACAGTTATTTGACCTTTGAACAGCTTTGAACAAAATGGCAGTCTCAAAATTTAGATCCAATACATTTATGGGAAGAGGGCGAGGGGGGGTGATTAGCTGCTCTCCGACGACTTTTGCCTCTTAAAAAGTGCACAAGACTTTTGATTTCCAACGGAATGAGCTTTCTCTAAAGTTTATGCAACTACCCCTTCCATCAGAACTTAATATGTTAACAATGGGCAACTTCCATTGGGCGTGAGGGTCCGTGGGTGGTTGAAAGATAATCGCGTTTGACTCTTAAAAAGGAAACTAAAACTTTCGTTTCAGAATTGTATGAGCCTCTTCTAAAGTCTATATGACCACTCCTTCCAGAAAATAGCTTATATGTTAACTAGGGGCAACTTGCATAACCTACTGCCTTTGCCCTGGGGGCTGTGAGGGGTTTGTCAAGTCAACCCTGGAGGCATAATTATCTTTCCACTGGGTTATTTTGACAAAATGACTAACTCAGAATTTTGATCAGACAAATTTGGAAAAAATTGGGCGTGGGGGATAGTCGCCCTACTTTTGACCCTTACAAAGGGAATAATACCGTCCAATTTCCAATCTAATGAGTCCCTCCGAGATTTACACGGTCATGCCTTCCAAAAACCCTTATATGTTAACAATGAACGACTTGCATGACTTACAGGTCTTGTCCCAGGGGTTAGTGGGGTAGTTGTCAAACCCAGAAGCACAGTTATTTGCTCTTTGGATTATTTTAAACAATATTTGTATTTCAAAATCCTCATCAGAAGCATTTTGAAAAAAAGAGTGTAGAGGAGGAGAGGGGTGAATCGTCCTACCATAGATTTTGAATCTTAAAAAGGGAACTAGAACTTTTGGTTCCAAATCGAACGAGCCCCTTCCGAATTTTGTACGATCACGGTAAGCAATATATAGTATGTAGGTTGCTGCTCATAATATGAAAGCAAAATATAGCAAGAATGATACAGTTTAAATAGTTTTGACCACAATAGCAAGTTATAAAAGAATAGTTGAATTCAATTCTGGTACAATTAAATGGGAACAATTTGTTGCTGAATTAAGCTTTTCTTTCGTACGAAATCTTAAAAGAAAAGGCGTTTCCTCTTTCTTTTTTAAAAGAATTGTATAAGTTTGGGTTCTAGTTTTATACTTCATCTGGTCATCTTTACTTGTACCCATTGTTATGCATGGCTCATTAGTTTTACATTATTTTATGCTTGGTTGAACCCCATTTAGAGCATATGCCGGAATTAATGGGAACATAAAAGGATATTCACTCAGTTCAGTTTCCCATTAGACAAAGCATTTCGGATCAATATGCTTTATTTTGTCTGTTGAACTGCCTATGAGATAATTTATATACTTTTTTTCAATACTGTAATAATGAAGGTTATAGTCTCTTTGCTAGTTCTAATGAAGAATTGTGTCCAGTAGTTGTTATTTGAATAGTTTAGATACCATATCGACAGGCTCTTAACAAAAAACAAAACAAAACAGAAATGGAGCAAAATCAACTAGCTCATAGATATCTAGCTTTGCACCAATTGACATATCTATCGTATGGTGGAAAAGTTTCTTTTTAATTTTAGGTATTTTTATAGGAGCGCGTCATAAAGTTGGTGCGAGTCATACACGGGCACCAGACGTAGAAAAATTTTGGTAAAAAAATACCTTGACAATGATTTTGTAATTAGTCACGGTATTGACGGATGAAGTGTGTTGGTCTAAGTGACTACACATCACGTACAATGACAGGCTGTCTTGAAGGCTTATTTAAACAAATTAAAGGATTTAGCCATTTATTATAAGTATGTAGCATCTATATAGAAATGTTGGTGATAAGTTCTTTGCCTGAAGAGTATATCATTTTTTAAACTACATATGGTATTCCATCAAACAGCAGACTTTTGACGACATTATTCAAGGCAATTAAAGGATTTAGCCAGTTATTATAAGTATGCAGCATCTATATAGAAACGTTGGTGATAAGTTCCTTGCCTGAAGAGTATATCATTTTTTAAACTACATATGATATTCCATCAAACAGCTGACTTTTGACGACATTATTCAAGGCAATTAAAGGATTTAACCAGTTATTATAAGTATGCAGCATCTATATAGAAACGTTGGTGATAAGTTCCTTGCCTGAAGAGTATATCATTTTTTAAACTACATATGATATTCCATCAAACAGCAGATTTCTGATCACATTATTCAAGGCAATTGGGAGTGAGCGACAGAAACACTGAATTAGCTTTATTTTAAAAAATGAACATATGTCCAAAAATACGATACAATTTTGAACCAAGTCTCAGCTGATTCAGTAGCAATTTCTTCAAAAATCTCACCAAAAGCTTTAAAATATATATAAAATCATAAAATTGCACGCGAACAAACCAAAATACTTACAAAAAAAACGCAAAGCTAATTGCGTTTTGTCACTGAAAATACGCCTAAAATCTATAAAAGACAAATTAAAAAAATTCAGCAGCCCAAATTGTGCTTTGCCATAGGGTGGTTATTTTAAAAATTTGTAATACCCTTATTTTTTTCTTTCGCAAAATTTGATTGTTTTGGTTTTTGAATTATCATAAACTCTTGATGATGCAACAGCTTTTGTGAGCTAAGAGAAGCACAAGAAGAGGCAAATCATCTAAAGCTTCACAAGTGTTATCAAACAGTTCGTGGTAACGAACTGTAGTAAGAGCGACCCGGCTCAATAGTAACCAAAACTCTACAAAAATGGAATTTTGATACCAATAGCTGCATAGAGAAAATTGCATTTTAATGCTAATTGTAAAGATATAAGTTTCATCAAGTTTAATCTTACCCATCAAAAGTTACGAGCCTGAGAAAATTTGCCTTATTTTAGAAAATAGGGAGAAACACCCCCTAAAAGCCATAGAATCTTAACGAAAATCACACCATCAGATTCAGCGTATGAGAGAACTCTACTGTAGAATTTTAAAGCTTCTATATACAAAAATGTGGAATTTTGTATTTTTTGCCAGAAGGCAGATCACGGATGCGTGTTTATTTGTTCGTTTGTTTTTTTGTTGTTTTTTTTCTTCCCCGGGGGTGATCGTATCGACCCAACGGTCCTAGAATGTTGCGAGAGGTCTCATTCTAATGGAAATGAAAAGTTCTAGTGCCCTTTCCAAGTGGCCGAAAAAATTTGAGGGCACCGAGGCCCCCTCCCACGATAATAATTTTCCAAAACTCACTTAATCAAAATTCTGAGATATCCATTTTATTCAGCGTAGTCGAAAAACCTTATAACTATGTCTTTGGGGACGACTTACTCCCCCACAGTCCCCGTGGGAGGGGCAACAAATTGCAAAACTTTGACCAGCGATTACACATAGTAAGGGTTATGGGGAAGTGTAAAGACGGTTTCAGGGGGATTTTTTGGTTGGGGGAGGGGTTGAGAAGAGGGGGATATGTTGTGGGAACTTTCCATCGAGGAAACGTTCCAATTTGTCATTGGGGAAAAAAATTTCCATGAAGGGAGCGTAGGATTTTCTAGCATTATAAAAAAAAACAATGAAAAAATAAGCATAAAATTTTTTTTTTCAACTGGAAGTAAGGAGCACCATTAAAACTTAAAACGAATAGATTTTATTACGCATATGAGGGGCTCACCTCCAGCTAAAACCTCACTCTTTACGCTAAAGTATTTTTAATATTTTCAATTATTTATTCTATGGCTTTTGTGATTCGGGGGTCATTCTTAAGGAATTGGGACAAAATTTAAGCTTTGGTGTAAAGAGCGAGGTACTGACGGGAGGGGGGGTGAGCCCCCTCATATCCGTAATAAAAACATGAGAATACAAAAGTTTGTTACGTAAGCTAATTTGTAAGTTACGTATATCTTTTACTAATAAAAACATTCGCAAAAAATTAAAAGTTCTAGTTGCCTTTCTAAGTAACGAAGAAATCGGAGGGCAACTAGGCCTCCTCCCCTGCTCTTTTTTTCTCAAAATCATTCGATCAAAACTATGAGAAAGCCATTTAGCTAAAAAAATAAATTTGAAAATTTCGTTTTAATTATTCATCTGCGGAGAGACAAAATCAAAACATTGATTAATTCAAAAACGTTCAGAAATTAAATAAAAAAAAACAAGTTTTTTTTAACTGAAAGTATGGAGCGGCATTAAAACTTAAAACGAACAGAAATTACTCCGTATATGAAAAAGGCTGCTTCCTCATCAACGCCCCACTCTTTACGCTAAAGTTTTTTACTGTTAAAGTAGAGTTGAGAGAAAGAGTCAAACTTTAGCGTAAAGAGCGGCGCATTGATGAGGAAGCAACCCCTTTCATATAAAAAGTAATTTCTGTTCGTTTTAAGTTTTGATGTCGCTCCTTACTTTCAGTAAAAATTTTTTTTTTTTAATTTAATATCTATCTTAAAACAACAGTTGTTTTTTGAGGTTTCAGCTTCACTAATACATGTAGAAAATTTTTTTTACTGGGTAATTGGTACACTGAAACTATAGCCCGTATTATGTCAATACTTTTTTTTTGCCCAAAATACTTTTCTGATGAAGTCAAATTATTTTACTTTTGACTTTTCAGCATGCATATAATCACAACTACTATTTTCTTTTTATCAAAACATTCATAAAGCGTTGTTTTTGAGTAAAATTATTTAACTAGAAGAAAATATTTTGAAAAATTGATTTATTTTTCCAGGTTCTATTGTTGACAATTGTAAATTGGCATACAAAACATAAAGACCCGGAAAGCCGATGGGAAAGCACACATAAAAGAACGCTCTGCAGCAAAGACTGTAAATATCAAGACTCAAATTTAGAGAGAAAAAAGGAAGAATAGTATTTTGAGAGAAAAAACTTTTTCAGTTTTTTTCTCAGTTTTTTTTTTTTTAATATTTATGTTGTTTTTTGTCTGATTGTTCACTTCGAAAGGGCTATATCAGTAGTTCCCAATCGATTTTGGGCCATGCCCCACCCAGGCATTTTTACAATCCTGATGCCCTCATAGCGATATTTTAATGCTGTTATTCAAAATTATAGATGTATTCACCTTAAGGAGGCTCAAAGGCCCATTAACCTGGTGTCTTTTTTTGGGTCGTCCCCTAGACATATTTTATGCAAATTAAATCCTTTTATACAATACATAGCGTCACTACAATTGCTATCTTAATTACTCTTTAAAGGAATTTGAATGTGGTGTCACTCACACGAAAAATGTTATATTTTTTTTTTCAAAAGTAAGATTCCAAAGCAGAGTCACACAAAGAGTGCACAGCCTACTCATAACCCACCAAAATACTGCCATGCCCCACTAGGGGAGCCTGAGCCCTGAGTTGGGAATGACGGGGCTATATGGACATTAGAGCCTTTAGCCTAGAATGATACGGCAGAAATTGGAATTTCAAGCCACACCATTATCATATTTGGTCAAAACAACTTGTTTCGTTTAAAAGGTAACTCCACCTTCCCCTGCATGTGTGTTCTGCAATCAAATATAAAACTAAACTTTGAACAAATAAATTTGATAGAACATTCCTAATTTAAAGAAATAGTTTTTAACAAAATTATAATATACAGTTCCTTTACCTTCATGGTGTCGCAAGGTTGCCTTTCATTTACATAGTCATTCTTTGGAGATTCAATGAGCAAGGCATATTTTCCTTTGCTCTGTTTGACCCTCCGGATTCCTTCGTCGTAAGTCTTCACAAAAACATGCTTGCGCGAAGACATGAATTCCCACATCTTGCTGTAAGTAGGAATTTTCGAAAACTGAAAAATTAAAAAAAAATTATTCCTACAGGATAATTTTTCAACATTAGATCTCCATCTAATTGTCTTGCCGGAGCGACGTTTTAGTTTTGTCCGGTTTTTCTTTTTTATAGCACTGATTTCAGTCTTTTACGAGAAAGTGGTAAGACTCCAAACTCCTTAGTGTTTGCGGAAAGTGTGAAACTTAGGAAGAATTGTAAAATATTGGAAAACTGCCAAATATTCTTGCAAGGGCCAAGAAGAACAGGTTTGCTTGTTCTTGCATTAGAACGTTCAATGTGAGAGTTAACGGTGGAAGTTTATAGTTTAACATCCGAGTAGTTTATATGAAATTTCTCTTCGAAGCTTTTCTCGAGGCACGATTCAGCTGTCGAGTTGAATCTCCTTTTAAGCGGGTAAGCAAGCTAGTGGCTGTTTTAAATTGAAGTTTTGATTGAAAATAAAAGTATATAAGATAAAAAAAGAACTTCCCAGTCCCATTACCAAAATGTTTTCTTAGAATAACATATAGAAAATTTGGTAGACTGAAAAAAAAAGTATTTTCACGCGCTTCCGAAAGAGCTGCCACCTACCTTCAGTTTGCCACTTCTACTAGTGATTTTGGCTGAGTTTGTTATTCCATTTTCTGCATTTGGGACTGAATTAGAGAATCAGTATAGATGGATAGATAAGTGCATTTTTAAGCCAAATATACAGCTATGAACACAGTACAATAACATAAACGAAAGACATAAATAACATAAACTTTGATCAGCGATCATCATAAAACGCTTAAATGAAACACTGCATTAACCTAATACTAGTACTTAATACTTGAAAAAAAAAAGATCCTTGAAAACAACACGTAACACTCAGAAAAAAGCATAAATAATACATTACATTTACTTTATACTGAGATTTTTTTTTTATTTATTATTATTTTTTTTTATTTAAGAAAATTTTCAGATACCTTGCTACTCTGCGAATAAACTGATGCGACGTACTATATAAGACACCTGGAAGTATCAACTTGTTATTTCCAAATTTCCCTTCTCTTATCGTAGAGAGCCCCAGGCACCGGCTTAAGCAATGCACTAAGTAATCCTCTTTAACTCTGCAAAGGGGGCAAGTATATTTGCCTTCATTGGAACATCTTTCTTTAGAATACTAAATCTTTCACTAATTGGCAGGCATTTAGCCTTGAGCTGCATCCACAACGTCAAATATCTAGCTTGTAGATTCAGCTTAAAGTAGAACTTCTGCCCATAAACCACCTTAACATCCTTATAAAAGTTTAATGTTTCTGATTTTGTTTATCTCCTCACTCATTTTTGAATCATTTGATTCTCTAGTACTATCTTAATCTCATTCTCCCAAGTTCGCATTTATATTTGTTGGTCCACTACCTTCACTCAAGACAAAGGAAAACCCGGTTTTGTCTAAAATGTCTTTTATTTTTAGTGGCCATGATCTTTTTTCCCTGCAATAGTAAATCTTCATAAGCTGGCCTTAAGCACCCTGTCTTTCGGTAACTGGACGACATACAACTAAAATTTAATCATTGCAACTAGTCTGTAATTTATTAGTGGCCATGTACCTAGATTGCCATTTAAAAACTGGGAATGAGTTCTTCTATGCAGCCAAAACAATCTCTTAAAGTACCCTAATTGAATACTCTCTATCTGAGCCACTCCGTCATGCCCCAAATCTGTGCTCCGTAATGTAGAATGGGCATTATAGTCGATAAAAAAAAAACCTTTTTATGTAACAACAAATTTTTTATTCCCATTACATTATTCTGGAAAATTGCAAACATTGCTGCTCTTCCCGGTTTAAAGTTTCCTTTATATGAGAATTCCATCTTCCAATACTTTAAAAAATATATCCAAGATACTTAACTTTATCCGCAACTTGTATCATCTTCCCCTTAAACCAAAATTTTCTTTCACATTTATCATTCCTCTCGTTAAATATAACCACTTTTGATTTCTGAACATTTCCGTGCAGGCACTTCATCTTTAGATAATCATCTGAAGATCCAGGAGATTCTGTAAATTATGTGCCGAACTCGCCACTAGAGCAATGTCATCCGCAAACAACAACACTGAGAAGTTTTTATTATCTAATCTCACTGTTGGAGCCCATTTTTTGCTAAATATTCAACGATGTCATTAATAAAAAGACCAAACAGTCGACGTGACAAGGCGCTTCCCTTTTTTACTCCTTTCTTAACTTTCTAAAAGGTCTCGAAATACCTGACCCACGTACTCTTGCTATTGCACTAGTTTGAAAATACATATTAAAACCAAACGATTGAAACAAGAAGGCAGCCCCACATCATGTAGACTTTTTTTTAAGCAAAACTCTATTGACATTATCAAACGCTTTTTTCCAAAAATGCAACATATAACTTATTTTTTTCTGATCCATACTTTTCAATTAATCCACTCAAAATAAACTCTTTATCCACAGTACTATAACCTTTTTCTAAGACCTCCCTGTTCTTCCAGTCCAATACCTTCTAGTCAATCATTTAACCGGCTATCTAAAATTTTCTCTAAGATTTCGCTGAGTATATATAATCACATGTGCCTTCTAAACTCTAGGAGCTCTCTCATTGCTAAATCAAACAGAGGTTTCTTTTCCTCCATTTTTGTTAGTGATATTATAATGTTGGCCCAGGGCAAGAAAACCAACCTTAAAATCAAAGAAGCACATTTTTATTTTAATAATGGTCAAAACTTTGTGAAAAGCCGATGATTGTAATACGGAAGTTTTTTTAATCTTTCGGTCCGTCGTCCATCCTTCTTGGCCCTTCCACCCCAATTTCTCAAACTCTTGGCTGAAAGATAAACCTCTCTCCTATTTTTGAGTGCTCTCGCCCGTTTGAGCCAAAATATGCAAGAGTTTTAGTCCGGACTATTGAAGAGCCAAAGCAGGTCAGTGGCCTCTCCCCCACCCCTACCCTCCCTAAACTAACTTTTTAGAGGAGAGGTGGGCCTCTTACACTTTTTTTAAAAGTGAAATCATACAAGCATTTCTAACTAAATGAATAAAGCATCTAGATATGTATGTTGCCTCTCTCTCTCCTTCCTCCCCACCCTCCACACCTCACCATTGAAATTTTATTAAAGACTTTTACACGCTTTACGCTTTTACGATGATCAAATGTGAAGATTATTCAAAACCAAATAACTCCTTATAAGAGCAACCAAAGCTTTGACTAGGAAGACAACTGTCAAACCTTTATCGTGAAACAATCATAAGCATGTCAAATATAAATTTAAATCAAAACACCTGGATCACACCAGGAGCTCACCTGGAGCAGACCTCTGAAAAGGTCTCATCACACCAGGAGCAGACCTCTGAAAAGGTCTCATCACACCAGGAGCAGACCTCTGAAAAGGTCTCATCACACCAGGAGCAGACCTCTAAAAAGGTCTTTATAATCCACAACTTTTATCCTGTTGAGGCGTGCGAGCAGCGAGTGTTTTAGGTAAGAGAGTGAACCTGGTTAAAACTCTGGCCTAACTATCCGTGCTATTTACAAATAAAATTTTTCTACCATGAGTACAAACAGTTATGATTTTAAGCAGCGATTTTATAGGTAGTCGAGGGGGAAGGCAATGAGAGAGGTTAAGCATTAATAGTTAATATAAGTGATAGCGACTATATAAGAAAGACTGTTGAATTTAATGTAGAAAATGCTACTGCACATGGTATATAAGTAGTTAATATGGACATAAAACGTTTATCAAATATACATATTTTAGAACTATTTTAAGTGTCCATGATTAATATATAGTTTATGACTTTTACACAGCAATTTGTTGAGTAGTTTAAGTAAAAACGCATCTCTTTGATCTTTTACTACATTTCTCTTTTACTTTAATAAAGGAACTCTTCCCTCTGTGATCTATACTAAATCAAATCGTTTCATGCATCAAGCATAATCACTTTCTCAAAAGAATTTCTTCTTGATAAATGTCACCCAAGAGTCCTATAGAAATCAACCAAAAAAACCCATATCATTAATGACTCGTTTTTTAGAAAGAATCCCCTTGTCTCTTCATTGGAAGATTAATGTCTGATGAAACCATTATTTCTTAGATGATACTGGCTCTGATCTTTTGTTATCAATTATCTAGAGTTGCTTTAGGGATATTCAGTGGCTACGAATCTTGTTTTGGTAATATATATTTTTCGTTAAAAACTTGGAATTTCTTGGCGTAGCTCTAAGTAATGTCGTAAAAAACAGTCTAAATAAAATTTGGGATAATATTTTGATATTCACTGGCGTACTTCCTGAAGCCAAACATGAAATGAGATCTAAAATTCTATTTCACCATTTGCGAGCCACACTTTTAATTTATATATTCAAACCACAGAAAATATAATCCTGAAATATGAAATATTCATGATAAATGATATATATATATATATATATATATATATATATATATATATATATATATATATATATATATATATATATATATATATATATATATATATATATATATATATATATATATATATATATATACACCCAACACCTAGTTGGTGGGGCGCTTCGCACCCCCAAGCCCCCCCGCGCGCGTAAGTCGTTACGCGCCATATTAGTTACGTGCCATTTTAGTTGTGTCCCTGTGTCCCACCTGTGAATATAGATAGATTCATATATGTGTTTCAAACTACGTAAAAATTGCGAATAAACAACATTTTTGGCTTTCCCACTACTGAGAGCTTTCCGTTTCCAATTGCCAGCAATTGATCTGAAAATGTTTGACCAGAGTCATCGTTTTGCAATCGGACACGCATATTTGTAGTTAATTTTAATATTTTTACGTGTGCCCATAAATTAGAATTTTTCAGGCAAGCATTCATTTCGTCTGCAGGAGTTAAACTATGTAAAAATTGCGAATATGCAACATTCTTGGCTTTCCCATTGTCTGTGCATATACAAAGCCGTATGTACTAATAATGACATCATATGCAAACGCTCTTTTTACAAACAAACAAACATGCATACACACAACTCGTTTTTATATAGATAGATAGATAGATAGATACAATACAAATTAACTGCGTAAAACTTGCGAATATACAACATTCTTCGCTGTCCAATTGTCGCTGCATATAAATAGATTGTCAGGTTTACCGACCCTCGAACATGCAACGTACAATTGTCCATGGGAAAAACAATCAGTATTAAGATCTATACCAGATTTTTCTAATGATTGACCTTTAGCTTTGTTAATGGTGATTGCAAATGCTAATCGAATTGGGAATTTCAATCTTTTAAATTGAAAAGGCAGATCTGTTGGAATCATGGGAATGCGAGGAATAAGAACAGCCTCACCCTCAAAAGGCCCTGTCAAGATTGTGGCCTCTATTAGGTTTTCCATTGTTTTTTTTACGGCAAGTCGCGTGCCATTGCAAAGCTTTGGTGGGTTGATATTTCTTAAAAGTATTATTGGTACGCCTATTTTTAGTTGTAGCACGTGTGGTGGAAACCCTGAAAGATCTATGGAATTTAAAAATTCAGATGGATAATTAACCGCTTCATTTGGTTCCAAAACTGTGTCGACTGACTTGTAAAGGACTGCCTGGTCTCGAATCTTGGTCAAAACAATATTGTTGATTTCGTGGACGTCTATATTTTTGGGTGCAAGAATCGCTCTTTCACTTAGCCATTTATTATTTTTATAGTTGTTTAGAATATTCGGAAATACTTTTTCAATCAATTCATTTTTGGACGTCACTAAATTACAGAGATCAGCAGGTAGTTGTATACGTCCTGAAATTGAGTCTACTGGGAGCTTTCCGTTTTCAATTGCCAGCAATTGATCTGAAAATGTTTGACCAGAGTCATCGTTTTGCCATCGGACACGCATATTTATAGTTAATTTTAATGTTTTTACGTGTGCCCATAAATTAGAATTTTTCAGGCAAGCATTCATTTCGTCTGCAGGAGTTGAGCTAGGTATTATAGGTAATGTTTTGATGAAATCTCCCGCAAGCAATATTAATGTGCTGCCAAAGGGTTTCGACTTCCCTCGCAAATCTTTCAAGCATTGATCCAGAGCCTCGAGCGATGTTTTGTGTGCCATTGTGCACTCATCCCAAATAATAATTTTGCATTGCTGCAATACTTTACCCATCCCAGATGATTTGGAAATATTGCACGTGGGAGTTTCTGTAGAATGCAAATTCAGAGGCAATTTCGAAGCGGAATGAGCAGTTCTTCCACCAGGCAGCAATGTTGCGGCTATTCCGGACGACGCAATTGCCAACGCTATATCATTTTTTGATCGAATTGATGCCAGAATCAGTTTTATCACAAACGTTTTACCAGTACCTCCTGGCGAATCCAAAAAGAAAATTTCTCCAACGTTGCTATCGACACAATGCATTATCGTATCATAAATGTTTTTTTGTTCCGACGTTAACTTGGAAATGTTATTTTGTACATACGACAATAGATCACTCGTACTGTAACTTTGTTCACGATCCAATTCTACACATGTCGAAACAGCAGCGATACGGTTAGGTGAAGGCATTCCCAAATCCTGGAGAGGTTTGTTTGCCATACGTACGCACAAATCTTCTATAATAACTAAAGTGTAGTTATAAATTTCTGATGTAAAATCAAAAGTCATATCTGACGTCTCTAACTGTTTTCGATGGAGTATATCTTCGGACATTTTTGACTTATATTTTTCCCATAACTCTGTAGGAGCTGATGAAGAGCAAGTTGTTAAAATGATGCCAAACAATGCACGAATTTGACTTGGAGTTGACGTTTCGCACGCGTCATTGATGCAGTTATCCCAGTGTTGGTCATTCTCCAATAAATTCAGAGCTTGGCATGCACTACGGTAAGTGTCATGTATAGTACCGTTTACAGTTCTCAAATACTCAAAGGATGTCGGACCGGGTACATTCACCAAAAGCAGGCGTAGAAAGAAGCATTCATGTTGATTGGGGTGAACGGTGTAGAGTCTTCCTATCGTGGTATCTTTGAAGATGGTAGGTTGGCCGTCGACTGACTTACCCTGTTTTCGACGTTCAAATACTTTATTTTTAGTATTCCACGTGTAATACGAAGGCACTTCAGTATACAGCAGTTTTTTTTTGCAAAAGAATCATTTTTGCAAAGCGAAAAAAAAGCTGTTAATTTTGTATCCGGTGGATTCAGGGCTCTTTGTTGCACGGTGGTTTCCGAGAAATAAACACGTTGACCATTCTGTAACTGTACCGCTAAGTGAACAACAGCTGGACTACGTTCATGTATCGGAAATGAAAGAATTCGCCAAACAGCTTCATTACTGCTTATGTATCTTCCAGCCTGATATTGTACGATTTCGTCGAAATCTTTGATTTCGGGCTGCAAGCCAAAAACTGCCATGTCACTGCCTTTGTTGACGTATTTACATATGTATTTGATTGCCTTCACGAAGTTACAGTATTCAACGTTTATGTGTGCATTAAATGTTTTTGATAATAATGGGGAATATGGAACAACCCAATGGTTATCTACTTCGATGGTGGTACCGTTACGCTTCTTTATTATTGCTGTTTTACCGCCATCTTCAGTAGATCTTCTTCTATATTGTGGGTAACCATCATTGCCAGTAATTGTGTTGGATACTAAACGTCGAGGATATTGCTTTGTGCACCTTCCTTCGGCCATGGATGGTGAATTTTCGTTCAGTGCACCGCAAGGTCCGTGTATCATATTTTTTACAATAATATCATGTAACCCCTTATCGACATTTTTATCAGGTATTTCAGCGGAAATCACATCATCAATTTCGTTCGAAGTATATTTTTTTATGTAGCCAGATTAGTATATGTGCGTGTGGCAAACCTCGTTTTTGCCATTCCACTGAGTACATCCAGCATCGCACTGATCCAAACACTTCAAGTTTCACTATGTGGTTTATCAGTGATTTCAACTTTTACCGGAAGACACGGGCCGTAATGTCATGCCTATGAACCGCCGATTGTCCTTGAAGTAAAACTGCAGTATCTCGTCCCAAGATTGATTACATGTAAATGTAATAAATAAATCTGGACGACCATAGAGACGAACATACGCAATAGCATCTTGAGCATATTCATGCATATGACGGGGACTGCCAGCATATGACGAAGGTAAAATTTTTAATCTTCCAACGTTTGTGGTATTACCGTCATTTATAACTGCATCTCGCAAATGAATGTATTGTTCAGAGCGGAGCTTGGTCTGATTCAGGCGGATATATAGCAAACGTTCTGATTCAATTTTAGCATACATATCAACGACAAATTGATGAAACAATTCATGGCATTTTAAAATATAATTTTCTTCATCCTGCCGAATCATTAGTCTATAGGAATAATAATGCATTGCACTGCATTTCTTATTCATTTCTTTGTTAGTGGCTGGATTCATCAATTTAATATTAAAGTGATAGCCGTCGGCTCCATCCCAAAAAATGATAGGATATTGTAGGGCATCGTAGCATCGATGAGTTTCAGCAATTCTTAACAACTAAGCGTTTCGCTTATGAAGAATAATATCTCGAGGTAAAAAGTGATCACCGACCATAACGATTGCCACTTCGTCGATAATTGGAGCATTGTATCTATGCACATGTTGGCCAGGAGGCGTTTTGTCAGCGGAAATAACAATTTTATGCGTATCAGTAGGCATCAAATCGATGGCTGTTTTGAACAGACGCACTAAATTATTATTTTCGTGGAAAAGATATTGCAATGGGAGACGATTGTCCTTTCAACGTTGGGAGAAATTTCGCAACGTGCATTCAATTCAGAATTTCTATCACTGATGAAGTACAATTGTAAAAAATTATGATTCTCGCCTGAGAATGGTAGAAGGGACCCTGCTCTATGATAAATTTGCCCTTTTACTTTGAAAGTAGACATAAATTGATCTGGATTTTCGATTTGGGCTCCAAACGACGTCATTTGGAAACATGAGTTGTATTTTCTGATTTGTGACAAAAAACGCTTAGATTCTGACGTAGTTCCAGTAAGGAAAGTCTTCAATGGCTCTGGTGGTGCAGCAGGGTTGCCAAAGGGACACTTTTAGTGCTTTTTTGACACTTTTTCACTCTTGGTGACACCGTGCCACTATTAGGTAGAAAAAGGCCACTTTTTGGAAAAAAGGGACACTTTTTGGCATTTTTTCAAAATCAACACCATGTGTATTTATTTTCAGTTTTTTTTTTAACTTCAACTGCTTTTAATTTGTGTTTTGTGCTTTTCAGGTTTGTTTCCGTCTTAGAGATTTTTTTTTTTATCGTATCCGCACTGATTTCTTTTTCACATGTGACTTGCTCAAGAGAGTTTAGAAAAAGTTTGTTTTTGAGAAAAAAACTGAAGCAAGCGTATAACTGCTGGTAAGTAAAAGCTTAAGGTGTTTTATGACTTTTAGTATACAGGAGTATGCAGAGGTGCGTCCTTGATAGTAAGTAGTAGCAAACTATCTGATCCTGATCTGATTTGCTGCTGCTTGATCATTTTTTGGACGAGGGTGAACCTCAGTTGATTTCCTGAATTAAGACATTAGGCTTTTAGTAAATATGCAGTTTAGGTTCACACGCATTTGAGAGGGTGGACCCTGTCCCATATGGGTACAGTTTAACCCACTAGAAAATTCTCTGGTAACTGTCAAGAACATGTAATACTATCATAGACTGAACATCATATCCAGTGTACCGAGTGCTAACTAACGAAATGTGCTTTTTGCCAAAAGTGATGAAAGGATGCAAGAACGGGAGTTAAACATGTTTCGCTTTACATGCTGTAACCTGGTGGACTGTTTAAAGAAGAAACAGAAGACTATTATTGAAACCAACCAAGCTTTCCAAGGTTATGCACACAAAACAAGTTATGAAGCGTCTAAAATCGCCACAGATATGTAAACAAGCAGGTTGGCCGAAGGCAATGCTAACTTAGCCAACTTGGGTTTTTTCCTCATTTAGTTTTATGCATCTCTACCTGAGAGTATATGCCAGATTTTCATTCTATTAGTATTGTAGATTCTATACCTATAAACCAAGTAGTTAACAAAGATGTGGTCACTCTTTTTTAGCATAATGTTTACACAGTTATTTCAGTTAGGACAGTTTTTCAGATTGAAGTAGTTGTGTAACCACTCAGTGTCTCAGTTTTGATTCTCTGACACCCCGAAACATAAAAAGTTCAAATGTGAAAGGACTCTGTATTGACCTCTTTATACCACTGTCATGAAGATGCGAAAAAGTGAGGTTTCTATTTTGCTGAGGAAGGCCTGCTAGTTCGGCTGTAAAATCTGACACATCAACAGTATTTTTTTTTGTGGTTATTGCTGACCTAATGAAACATTGGTTTTTCTCGTCTTTCTGACAATGTTTTTCTCGTCTTTCTGACAATGGTTATGACAAGTTCTGACTCTTGTGCCATTGTTTAAATCTACCCTCAAGGCACATAATTTCATATCTAACCTTATGGACTATCTTAACAAATTTTTGTGAACTGGAAACATCACTATGCACTGTATAAACAGCCTTTGGTGATAAACTGAGTGTCCATTGACAGCCAATGTCTGGTGATATGCCATTTTGCTTGGTAAGATAAATACCTTGAACGTACAGTTTCAGTCTGGGGAAACTTTGATAACAAGCTTCAGATCGACATTGAAAGCCATCAAGAGCTTCATGAAACTAGAAATCCTGAACAGAAGTGATGCTTTTGAGTTGCCTCTTGAGCCCCGAAACTACAAAGATGTGAAATTTGTGTTGTGTGGTTCCAATACAGAAGCTTTTCTGAATAAAGAAGGAGCATCAGGGAAAGCTGTTGAACAGTTTAGGCTGACCTGCTTGGGATTCTACATCGAACTGGTGAAGCAGATGAGAAACCGGGTCAATCATAAAGATAAGACATTACAAGCTCTCGAATACTTAGTCCCGAAAGTTGCCGTGAATGGAACTGTTGAAACGATTAGTCCTTTGACCAGCAGATCTAGCGAACTCCTGGGGAAAAGCCAGAGCGAGATAGTCTGCTGGAGACAGTCTCGAAAACCAGTGGCTGTGAGCCTGCCAGATTTCAAAGAAGAAATGATCCTGAACTCTGGTGGTGAAGAGCTAGTGTCCTCACCATCTTATTTTTAGAAGCTCTTGTTAGATTTGAAGAATCCCGACGGCACTCCCAAATTCTTTGAACTATCAAACTTTTCGTTGAACTTATGCGCGTTACCTCACTCAGGTGCTGGTGCCGAAAGACAGTTTTCTCAACCAACAAACATTAAAACTAAGTTACGAAATCGGTTGGAAGTGAAAACTGTGGATTCCCTCATCCATGTAAAGCAGATGGTTACTCGTAGCGCTGCATCGGTGGATCGGTGGCAGATTCCACCAATATCACTTAACATTTTTTCGATGTGGTACTGCGAGGCTGGCGATAAGGATGAACAAATAGAGAATGAATCTGAACCTGACCTATTTGACTGACCAATCAGAAAAACAAATAACTGAAATCAGATTGCAGTAGCCGAAGTTTTTTTCTCCAAAATGGTTAACCAGTAAAAATTGATTTTTTTTTTTCAAAAATGAAGGCTGAAGCTTTAAACAGATTTCTCGTACAGGAATTCTGCATTAAAGTTTCCTTTCGTACTCTAACATTCTTGAAATTTTCTCCTTTCTTTCTTGAAAAACTTGGCCTTTTCCGAACCCAGAATGTGGCTGGACCTCTGTATAACGCTTCCTGTATTGGAATCCGATTCATTCTGTATCTGCTCACTTTTCGTAAGCCTTCATGAAATGGAATGCAGCGTATGTGAAATCCAGCACAGTCTTTCCCTTATAAAGGCCTTTCCATGCTGTCTAGGTTTTTCGGTTCAATCCATCTTGAGCCGCGAAGATGGTAAAGGCCAAGCGCAAAAATATTTCGGATTTGCTTAGACATTTGTTTTGCACCATTCTGCTTTTGGTGAAAAGGATTGCGATTAAATAAGCCTTTTTATTGTCTCTTACAGACGCCGTCCAAATCTCCTCAGAAGAAAGAGATTGGGCAGAGAGAAACGGATTTTCTTAGAAAAACCAAAGCTATTCTTGACAACAAAAAGCCTTTCTCTTTGGTTTTCTGTGCTTTTTATGGCACTTGGTATTAACCAAGTGACATATAGCAATCGCATATTCTGTCGGTCTGTCTGTCGGTCACGGTATTGCTACTTTAGGCGCTTCCAGGTAATGTAGGACGATGAAATTTGGCAAGTGTATCAGATACCAAACCAGATTAAATTAGAAATAGTCGTTTTCCCGATTTGACCATCTGGGGGGAGTGGGGGACCGGTTAATTCGGAAAAAAAAAGAAAAAATGAAGTATTTTTAACTTATGAGCAGGTGATGGGATCTTATTGAAACTTGATGTTTGGAATGATATTGTGTCTCAGAGCTCTTATTTTAAATTCCGACCGGATCTGATGACACTGGGGGAGTTAGAGGGGGGAAACCTAAAATCTTGGAAAACACTTAGAGTGGAGGGATCGGGATGAAACTTGATGGGGAAAATAATCACAAGTCACAGATACATGATTGACATAATCGGAACGGATCCGCTCTCTTTGGAATAGTTGGGGGGGGGGGGGTAATTCTGAAAAATTAGAAAAAATGAGGTATTTTTAACTTACGAACGGGTGATCAGATCTCAATGAAATTTGATGTTTAGACGGATATCGTGTCTTAGAGCTCTTATTTTAGATCCTGACCGGATCTGGTGACATTGGGGGGGGGGGTATTTGGGAGGGGGAAACCTAAAACTTGGAAAACACTTAGAATGGAGGGATCAGGATGAAACTTGGTGGGAAAAATAAACACGAGTCCTAGATACATAATTGATATAAACGGAACGGATCTGATCTCTTTGGGGTAGTTGGGGGGAGGGGTTATTTCTGAAAAATTAGAAAAAATGAGGTATTTTTAACTTACGAACGGGTGATCGGATATCAATGAAATTTGATATTTAGAAGGATATCGTGTCTCAGAGCTCTTATTTTAAACCTGACCGGATCTGGTGACATGGGGGGGAGTTGGGAGGGGGAAAACCTAAAACTTGGAAAACACTTAGAGTAGAGGGATCGGGATAAAACTTGGTGGGAAAAATAAGCACAAGTCCTAGATACATGATTGACATAACTGGAACGGATCCGCTCTCTCTGGGGTAGTTGGGGGAGGGGTTAATTCTGAAAAATTAGAAAAAATGAAGTATTTTTAACTTACGAACGGGTGCTCGGATCTCAATGAAATTTGATATTTAGAAAGATATCTTGTCTCAAAGCTCTTATTTTAAATCCTGACCGGATCTGGTGATATTGGGGGAAGTTTGGGGTGGGGGAACCTAAAATCATGGAAAACGCTTAGATTGGAGGGATCGGGATGAAACTTGGTGGGAAAAATAAGCAGAAGTCTTACATACGTGATTTACATAATTGGAACGGATCCACTCTATTGGGGGGGGGGGGTTAATTCTGAAAAATAAGAAAAAATGACGTATTTTTAACTTACGAAGGAGTGATCGGATCTTCATGAAACTTCATATTTAGAAGGACCTCGTAACTCAGATCTCTTTTTTTAAATCTCAACCGGATCAAGTGTAATTGGGGGAGGGGCAGTTGGGGGGACCGGAAATCTTAGAAAATACTTAAAGCGGTGAGATCAGGATGAAACTGGATGGGAAGAATAGAAACCTGTCTAAGATATGTGACTGACATAACCGGACCAGATCTGCTCTCTTTGTTGGAATTTGGGGGGGTAATTTTGAAAATTGAGGTATTTGTAACTTACGAAAGGGTGACCAGATCTTAATAAAATTCGATATTTAGAAGGATCTTGTGCTCCTTGATACTTGATTGGCAGAATCGTACTGGATTCGCTCTCTTTGGGGGATTTGGGGGGAGGGGTTCAGTGATTTGGCGAGTTTGGTGCTTCTGGATGGCTAGGGCGATGAAAATTGGTAGACGTGTCAGGGAGCTGCACAATTTGACTTGATAAAGTCGTTTTCTCAGATTCGACCATCTGGGGGGCTAAAGGGAGGACAAATTAGAAAAAATTAGGTATTTATAACTTAGGAATGGGTGATCGGATCTTAATGAATTTTGATATTTAGAATGACATCGTGACTCAGAGCTCTTATTTTAAATCCTGACCGGCATTAAGCCTCTTATTTTCCTTTTATAATCAATCTATTGATTCATAGAATTTTGCTAGAGCTCATACCATATGATCTTTTGGCTCTTAGCTCTTCTTGCCTCGTCACAAGTGCCATATGAGCTCTTAGCTCTTGTTCTTTTTTATTTCAACATTTGATTGAGCACATGTGATTTTTGTATTGCCACTATTTGCAAAGAATTTGACATTTCTTTGCTTTTTGAAGAATAAATTGGCTTTATACAGAATAAGTGAGGTTTGTCTTGTCATTATTTCGCTCCTTGTCAAGTTTGATCTCCTAGTTAATTGATCTCATGAATACATTAATGTTTGGATAAAATAACGATTTGGTTGTACATTTTTGCGAGAGCAGCCTTACCTAACCTGTTGGCAAAAGCCTGGTGAAGCACGGAGATGTGAAGCACGTTTCAAGCCTAGCGCCTTTCACTCGCTTTTGATATCAGTCTGCGGGAAATGGTCGACAAACTTTTGCAGAAGATCTGATATGCTACTGAAGGAAAAGAGGGAGCAAGGGCAATTAAGCCATGTAGGCAGCGACAGACATCGTATCTGTGGTCTGTTTGTGCAGATCTTTTAAGCCATGTCTTCATTATGGCGTTTTCCGGCCGAGACGGCTGGGGCGACTAATAGTGAAGACAGGTTTTATCACTGTTTTCGTTTTCTCGCCGTACAGAGTAGACATTTTGGCTAAAAACGTAAGAACTAAACAACACGTTTTTTCATTCATCTTAGTTGTACTCCAACTTTACTTTACGTTCCTGTGACACCGCAAGCGCAGCACAAATTATTCAGAATCTCCTGCAGTTCATGAAATAAAACTGAACTTTCAAATTTTTTGCCGAAAACGACGAAAATGAAAACTGTCGTCCAAAAAGCGGCAAAGCCAATTCTGGTGCCGGAAAACGCCATAATAAAAACAGGGCTTTACTGAGTTTTCGGAAGAAGAATAAGCAGTACAACCGAATGTTCGAGTGAACCCGAGAACTTGTACGGAATTCTTATTCTTCTTCGTGTATTAGGCGATTTGAGGTTTTACTTGGGATTTTACTTATTTGAAGAACCGCTTTGGTTTTACTTGAAAAAGAAGAATGTAAATCTGGCCCTGGAGTCGCGAGAAAACCATTTAAAGCCTTTTTTGTCAACTTTTAACGTATATTGGCTAATTTTCTAAAGGGACACTTTTTTGCTGAATTTGACACTTTAGTCCCAAAAAGTTTTGGCAACCCTGTGGTGCAGCCAATAGAGGAAGTTTAACTTTTCCTGAGGCGCAACACATTCCCATTGTTTCACCATTGAATTTCAAGGCCTTGCAATAGGGACAAATTTTAGACATTGCCCCGATTTGAACACATCTACTCAAGCTATAATCATCGACTGGGCTGTACCTGAATGCCAGGCGATAACTTTCAGGTTGCTCTGATTCCTCGGCACGCTTTCTTTTCTTACTTTCTCTATCAGCAGCAAGCCTGATTTCTTGCTTTTCTTGTGATTCCTCGGCACGCTTTCTTTTCTTACTTTCTCTATCAGCAGCAAGCCTGATTTCTTGCTGTTTTTGTGATTCCTCGGCACGCCTTCTTTTTTCATTTTCTCTTTTAGCAGCAAGTCTGCTTTCGCGTTGCTCTGGTAGTTCCTCGGCACGCTTTCTGTTCTTTCTTTCTCTATTAGCCTCAAGCCTGTTTCCTTGCTGTTCTTTTGATTCCTCGGCACGCTTTCTTTTCTGACTTTCTCTATCAGCAGCAAGTTTTTTGGCATAGACTCTTTGAGCATCTTCATCGGCTTTTGCCATTGTAAGTTCATCAGTCATTATAAACTTAAACATTAATAGATTTCTACGTGAACATATATGTCTTAAATATCTTTAATGACGTCACCGTCATAGCAAAAATGACGACAACTAACTTCATGACGTCAGTCGACACAGAAACATGACGTCACCTGACAGACACACAGACAGACAACTTATTTTTATATATATAGATATATATATATATAATAATTAATTAATTAAATGTATATAATATATATATAATTAAAGCTACTTTATCAATGATGGTTGAAAGATAAAATATCCTAAAATTATGGCTTATTTTGAGGATTTTCATAATGTTGTTATTATCAATTAATATTGTTATCATCTATATATATATAAATAAGTTGTTTGTCTGTTGACTGACGTCATGTTTGTGTGTCGACTAACGTCATGTTTGTCGACTGACGTCATTATAAGGATAGAGCTGTATGTCGTCATGAAGTTGTTACAGACCGGGACACCGGGACACAAATGACGCCGGGACACTGGGACACAGGGAATATAAATGACGACCGGCACACTCAAAGAGAAATTACAGACTGGGACACCGGGACACAAAAAACGACCAAGACACAGGGAATATAAATGACGACCGGGACACAGGGACACAACTACAACGGGGACGCCGGGGGCACAGGGGGGATACATAAATGACGACCAGGACACAGGGAATGTTCGAAGAGAAATTACAGACCGGGACACCGGAACACAAATGATGACCGGGACACCGGGGCACAGGGAATATAAATGACGACCGGGACACTCAAAGAGAAATTACAGACTGGGACACCGGGACACAAATGACGACCGGGACACAGGGAATATAAATGACGACCGGGGCACAGGGACACAACTACAACGGGGACGCCGGGGGCACAGGGGGATATATAAATGACGACGGGGATACAGGGAATGTTCGATTAGTATTCACCGTCAGCAAAGCTCAAGGGCAATCATTAGAATAATGAGAAATAGATTTGAATACGGACTGTTTTTCCCATGGACAATTATATGTTGCATGTTCAGAGTCGGTGAACCTGACAATCTATTTATATGCACAGACAAAGGGACAGCGAAGAATGTTGTATATTCGCAAGTTTTACGTAGTTAAAAACACACACACACACATATATATATATATATATATATATATATATATATATATATATATATATATATATATATATATGCGCATATATATATAGGGACACAACTACAATTGCGCGTAACTAATATGGCGCGTAATGACGTACGCGCACGTGGGGGGGCTTGGGGGGGGGAAGTGCCCCCAACAGCTAGGTGTTGGGTTGGGGCGAAGCGCCACCCTAACAGCTAGTTAGATATAATATTGTTATAATTCTTAGATAGTGTTACTATTGGTACTAAAATATTAAGATTAATATAAATGTAATGCTGTAATACAATGCTCGATTTCATAATCTTTATTAACAAACTTGTATTCATATTCATTATAACAATCATTGCTATTATTCATCTGATTCTTGTCACTATTGTTTTCATATTGCTTAGAAAAGTACAATAAGAGTGAAGGCAGGGCCTTATCCAGGATTTTTTTTGGGGAGGGAGTGTTTTAAACAAGAATTTTTTTTGGAGGGGGGGAGTTACACAAGAAAACCTCAAAAACGCATAATTTTTTTATATATCCATTTTTGTTACGTTTTTACGAGCTAGACAAACATTTCAGGGGTTGTCAAACCCCTAGCCCACCCCCTCCTAGATACAGCCTTAAATCAATGTGTTTAAAATTGTTGACTTGCCTTAAAGAAGTCTCTTGTAGAGCCTGCTTGAAGGGTACCATATTCCACCTCTGTTTGCTTTGCCAAATCGTCAGCTGAATTGATAGGAGTAACCATTCTTTCAACTGTTAGAAATGCAGCAAGATTGGCAGTGTATGAAGATATCAGAATCAGGGTGAAAAACCACCATACAGCACCAACGATTCTTCCCGATACAGATCTATTTATATTAATTAATTTGATTTATTAATTTATAAGAAAATGAAAGCACACTTAAAAGCATATATAAGATATTATATTTATTTATTTATTAATACATCAAACGGTAAGCAATAATGCTTGTCGCTATAAAAGTGACGTTAGTCTATTCATTGTGTCTGAGACTCCTCAACTCTGTCCCAAGCTTGAATAGATAGACTAGGCCAAGCTTAGGTTAGGGTGACTCGTTCCTTGCTTATAGTTCGTTACCACGAAGTGTTTTATTTTAAATAGATTAAATTAAAAAATCATATTTTTTCAGCTGAAAGTACGAAGTAGCATTGAAATTAAAAATGACAGAAATTATTCTGTATATGAGGTGGCTTTCCCCTCCTCAATACCTCGCTTTTTACGCTAAAGTTTTTTTAGAACTTTCAAGAAAGCTTCTTTTTCTAACGGCCTTTGTGTTTCAGGAGTTGTTCTTGAAATTCAGACAAAAAGTCAAACTTTAGTGTAAAGAGTGAGGTATTGAGGATAATGAAACTTCCCTCATGTATAGAGTAATTTATGTTCATTTTAAGTTTTATCGTTGCTCCCTAAATTCAGGTGAAAAAACTTATTTTTCCTAATTTAATTTCTGATTGTTTTTCGAGTAATACCGGGAACTCTTTCCTCCAATATGACCTAATATCGTCAATTACGAAGGCCATAACCTAGGGATCGGGGAAAAGAATTCATAGAAATGGGATTATTTTGATCATGCGAGAGTTACATTTTAATTTGTTAATAAATCCACTGAACTCAAAATTGAGTGTTTTTCTTACATCTGTCAACTTTGTATGGAAAAGATGGTCATAGAAACTATTTCAAGGGCCCATTCGATTGCATATTAAATTATTTAGATAACTTTTTAATGACCAAAAATGTTTTCCGTTTAATATTGATAGCCCTTCCTTCCCATTTTTTAACCAATCCCCCCTTAACCCCCATGATATCGAGTTAAAAATTCTAGATGATCATTTCGTTCAAAAAGTCGAAATCTTCTAAACATATGACTCTAAGAAAAAGATGACCCCTTCAGTCCCTGGAACAAGGGGCCTAAGTTATGCAATTGTCAATTATTTGCACAAAAGTTTACTGGTTTGAAAATTTGGGCATGATTGATTTTGGGACTCTGACTTAGCTCGAAAATTTCTGGGATCAGTGCATCCTAAGCTGAGAGCAACACGTTTTTTCTGAAATGGGATGGGTGATAGGGGGTCCTGAACTGGGCAAAAAAGTCTTTTGCTCCTGATCAGTTTGAAACTTACAGCCACAAGCCTTTGGCTTAAGAGTAAACAAATGTACAATTTTTCTAAGGGAGGATGGCAAGGGGTCACATATAAGGAAATAGCAGCACTTTTTTCAGGACAACTTGAAACATAAAATTGTCGGTCCCTGGGCCGACAGGGCTCTAATGTGCTGGGTGGTCTTAATTGGTCCCACAGATTGGAGCATAAAACTAAGTCCTTGGACTGTGGTAATTCAAATTTTCAAGAAAAAAAATTGATTCCCCCGATAATTGGGCCCAAAAAGGCGAACATCCTTTTTAGTTGGGACAGGCTTCCCCCTCCCCGTATATAGGGTACGAAATAGTCCGTAAATAATCTTTCCCAATTGACTTGAAACGTAAAGAAACAATGCCGAGGCTAACCAATGGGACCAAATATTTTTTGGGAAATAGGAAAGTATCAGGGTGCTTACAAAATTTGTAAAAAAAAGCAACTTTACGGATAAAAAAAAGCAATTTTTAATCGGATATTTTACTTATTTAGCGAAAGACCTAAGAAACTGGAGAAATATTAATTATATTAACGAATAATAAAACTTGATAAATAAAACACGACAAAATGTAGTAGGGAGCGACCCGGCTCAATAGAAACCGAAATTCTAAGAAATGGGACTTTGATACCAATAGCTATATCAAAAGAATCGCATTTTAATGCTGATTTTAAATATATAAGTTTCATCAAGTTTAGTCCTACGCATTAAAAGTTACGACCTGAGAAAATTTGCGTTATTTAAGAAAATAGCGGAAAACACACCCTAAAAGTCATAAATCAGATTCAGCGTATCAGAGAACCCTACTGTAGAAGTTTCAAGCTCCTATCTACAAAAATGTGGAATTTTGTATTTTTTGCCAGAAGGCAGATCACGGATGCGCGTTTATTTATTTTTTTTAATTATTTTTTTCCCAGGGGTGATCGTATCGACCCAGTTATCCTATAATGTTGCGAGATGGCTCATTCTAACGGAAATGAAAAGTTCTAGTGCCCTTTTTAAGTGACCAAAAATATTGGAGGGCACCTAGGCCCCCTCCCACGCTAATTATTTTCGTATTTTTTGCTAGAAGACAAATCACGGGTGCGTGTTTATTTTTTTTTCAGGGGTCATCGTATCGACCAAGTGGTCCTAGAGTGTTGCAAGAGGGCTCATTCTAACTGAAATGAAAAGTTCTAGTGCCCTATTTAAGTGACAAAAAAATTGGAGGGCACATAGGCCCCCTTCCACGCTCATTTTTTTCCCAATGTCAACGGATCAAAATTCTGAGATAGCCATTTTATTCAGCGGAGTCGAAAAACCTTATAACTATTTCTTTGAAGACGACTTACTCCTCCACAGTCCCCGTGGGAGGGGCTACAATTTATATACTTTGTCCAGTGCTTACATATAGTAATGGTTATTGGGAAGTGTACAGGCGTTTTCAGGAGGAGTTTTTTGGTTGGGGGGAGGGTTGAGAAGAGGGGGATAATCATTCGATCAAAATTATGAGAAAGCCATTTAGCCAAAAAAAAAATGCAAATTTCGTTTTAATTATTCCTCTGCGGAGAGCCAAAATCAAAACATGCATGGATTCAAAAACGTTCAGAAATTAGAAAAAAAGATTTCAACTGAAAGTAAGGACCGGCATTAAAACTTAAAACGAACAGAAATTACTTCGTCTATGAAAGGGGCTGCTTCCTCATAAACGCCCCGCTCTTTACGCTAAAGTTTTTACTGTTTTAAAAAGAAGAGTTGAGAGAAAGAGTCAAACTTTAGCGTAAAGAGTGGGGCGTTGATTAGGAAGCAGCCCCTTTCATATACGAAGTAATTTCTGGTCGTTTTAAGTTTTAATGTCACTCCTTACTTTCAGTTGAAAGAACTTGTTTTTTTTTTTTTTATTTAATTAAGCTAAAGACGAGCAGAAACAAATCCCTATAATAAATCAAACTCTATAGAGCCAGAAATTGCTATAAAAAAATAGATAAAACCAAAACAATCACAAATTAAAATAATAATTTGAAAAATCAAACATAAAAAGAACAGATACTGATATAAATGATTAAAAGCATCTTAAAACGAATAAATATTTGTTGAATATTCAGGTCAAACCCAAATAAACAGAAATTACTACAAACAGGGGTTTGCCTACTGCCCACTTCCCTTCTTCAAACCGTAAAAGTTATGGCCTAATGTGTTATTTGCATTTTACTGGCAACAAAACCTATAAATATACTAGCTGTTGGGGTGGCGCCATATTAGTTACAAGCCATTTTAGTTGTGTCCCTGTGTCCCACCTGTGAATATATATATAAATATATATATATATATATATATATATATATATATATATATATAATATATATATATATATATATATATATATATATATATATATATATATGTTTTAACTACATAAAACTTGCAAATATACAACTTTCTTCGCTGTCCCATTGTCTGTGCATATAAATAGATTGTCAGGTTTACCGACTCTTGAACATGCAACATATAACTGTCCATGGGAAAAACAATCCGTATTCAGATCTATACCTCATTATACTAATGATTGCCCTTGAGCTTTGTTGATGGTGATTGCTAGTCGAACATTCCCTGTGTCCCCGTCGTCATTTATATATCCCCCTTGTGCCCCCTCGGCATCCCCGTTGTAGTTGTGTCCCTGTGTTCCAGTCGTCATTTATATTCCCTGTGTCCCGGTCGTCATTTGTGTCCCGGTGTCCCAGTTTGTAATTTCTCTTTGAGTGTCCCGGTCGTCATTTATATTCCCTGTGTCCCGGTCGTCATTTGTGTCCCGGTGCTTTGTTGATGGTGATTGCTAATCGAACATTCCTTGGGTCCCGGTCGCTTTCTCTTTGAGTGTCCCAGTCGTCATTTATATTCCCTATGTCCCGGTCGTCATTTGTGTCCCGATGTCGCGGTCTGTAATGTCGTCAGTTGACAAACATGACGTCAGTCGACACAGAAACATGACGTCACCTGACAGACACACAGACAGACAACTTATTTATATATATATATATATATACTAGCTGTTGGGGTGGCGCTTCGTGCCACCCCAACACCTAGTTGGTGGGGCGCTTCGCACCCCCCC
The DNA here is from genome assembly GCF_032884065.1 of Artemia franciscana. Taxonomy (NCBI): domain Eukaryota; kingdom Metazoa; phylum Arthropoda; class Branchiopoda; order Anostraca; family Artemiidae; genus Artemia; species Artemia franciscana. Next base: position 31,674,119 of record NC_088869.1, on the reverse strand, counting down.
AAGCCCCCCCGCGCGCGTAAGTCGTTACGCGCCATATTAGTTACGCGCCATTGTAGTTGTGTCCCTGTGTCCCATCTGTGAATAGAGATAGATATAAATATATGTTTTTAACTACGTAAAACATGCGAATATACAACATTCATCGATGTCCCATTGTCTGTGCATATAAATAGATTGTCAGGTTTACTGACTCTTGAACATGCAACATATAATTGTCCATGGGAAAAACAATCCGTATTCAGATCTATACCTCATAATTCTAATGATGTGTCCCTCTGTCCTGGTCGTCATTTATATTCCCTGTGTCCCGGTCGTCATTCGTGTCCCGGTGTCCCAGTTTGTAATTTCTCTTTGAGTGTCCCGGTCGTCATTTATATTCCCTGTGTCCCGGTGTCCCGGTCGTCATTTGTGTCCCGGTGTCCCAGTCTCTAATTTCTATTCGAACAATCCCTGTGTCCCGGTCGTCATTTATATATCCTGCCTGTGCCCCCGGCGTCCCCGTTGTAGTTGTGTCCCTGTGTCCCGGTCGTCATTTATATTCCCTGTGTCCCGGTCGTGATTTGTGTCTGGGTGTCCCAGTGTGTAATTTCTGTTTGAGGTTCCCGGTCGTCACTTGTATTCCCTCTGTCTCGGTCGTCATTTGTGTCCCGGTCCGTAATTTCTCTTTGAGTGTTTTTCTTTTTAGTTTTTTACCTTTTTTCTTTTTTCAGTTTTCTTTTTCTTCTTTATTTTTCAGCGTCACTATGAAGTACATATCGACGAACCTTTGTTTTTTTTAACTTAAATCTGGTAGGCATTGATGACCTTATCCAAGTCAAAATCCCATACCCAATCATCATCGCTATCATTTTCAGTTTTGATATGTTTTGACTCTCGCTGTCCAGGTGGATTTTCATCTAACTGCGCGGCTTTGCGTTCTTTAGCCGCAAGCTTGTTTTCTTGCTGTTCTTGTGATTCCTCGGAACGCTTTCTTTTCTTACTTTCTCTATCAGCAGCAAGTTTTTTGGCATAAACTCTTTGAGCAGCTTCCTCGGCTGTTGCCGTTGTAGGTTCTTCAGTCATTTTACAATTAAACATTTTTCCGTGAACAAATGTCTGAAATACCGTTAATGACGTCACCGTCGTAGCAAAAATGACGACAACTAACTTGATGACGTCAGTCAACACAGAAACATGACGTCACCTGACAGACAGACAGACACAGAGACAGACAACTTATTTTTATATATATAGATATATATATTATATATATATATATATATATATATATATATATATATATATATATATATATATATATATATATATATATATATATATATATATATATATATATATATATATAGGCATATATATATATATAGGCATGCTTTTATATATATATATATATATATATATATATATATATATATATATATATATATATATATATATATATATATATATATATATATATATATATATATATATATATATATATATATATATATATATATATATATATATATATATATATATATATATCTATATTCACAGGTGGGACATAGGGACACAACTACAATGGCGCGTAACTAATATGGCGCGTAACGACTTACGCGCGCGGGGGGGCTTGGGGGGGTGCGAAGCGCCCCCACCAACTAGGTGTTGGGGTGGCGCGAAGCGCCACCCCAACAGCTAGTATATATATATATATATATATATATATATATATATATATATATATATATATATATATATATATATATATATATATATATATATATATATATATATATATATATATATATATATATATATATATATATATATATATATATATATATATATATATATATATATATATATATATATATATATATTTATAATTGTGATAAAACTGATTCTGGCATCAATTCGATCAGAAAATGATATAACGTTGGCAATTGCGTCGTCCGGAATAGCCGCAACATTGCTGCCTGGTGGAAGAGCTGCTCATTCCGCTTTGAAATTGCCTCTGAATCTGCATTCTACAGAAACTCCCACGTGCACTATTTCCAAATCATCTGGGATGGGTAAAGTATTGCAGCAATGCAAACTTATTATTTGGGATGAGTGCACAATGGCACACAAAAAATCGCTCGAGGCTCTGGATCAATGCTTGAAAGATTTGAGAGGGAAGTCGAAACCCTTTGGCAGCACATTAATATTGCCTGCGGGAGATTTCAGGCAAACCTATAATACCTAGATCAACTCCTGCAGACGAAATGAATGCTTGCCTGAAAAATTCTAATTTATGGGCACACGTAAAAATATTAAAATTAACTACAAATATGCGTGTCCGATTGCAAAACGATGACTCTGGTCAAACATTTTCAGATCAATTGCAGGCAATTGGAAACGGAAAGCTCCCAGTAGACTCAATTTCAGGACGTATACAACTACCTGCTGATTTCTGTAATTTAGTGACGTCCAAAAATGAATTGATTGAAAAAGTATTTCCGAATATTCTAAAAAATTTTAAAAATAATAAATGGCTAAGTGAAAGAGCGATTCTCGCACCCAAAAATATAGATGTCCACGAAATCAACAATATTGTTTTGACCAAGATTCGAGACCAGGCAGTCCTTTACAAGTCAGTCGACACAGTTTTGGAACCAAATGAAGCGGTTAATTATCCATCTGAATTTTTAAATTCCATAGATCTTTCAGGGTTTCCACCACACGTGCTACAACTAAAAATAGGCGTACCAATAATACTTTTAAGAAATATCAACCCACCAAAGCTTTGTAATGGCACGCGACTTGCCGTAAAAAAAAAACAATGGAAAACCTAATAGAGGCCATAATCTTGACAGGGCCTTTTGAAGGTGAGGCTGTTCTTATTCCTCGCATTCCCATGATTCCAACGGATCTATCTTTTCAGTTTAAAAGATTGCAATTCCCAATTCGATTAGCATTTGCAATCACCATTAACAAAGCTCAAGGTCAATCATTAGAAAAATGTGGTATAGAACTTAATACTGATTGTTTTTCCCATGGACAATTGTACGTTGCATGTTCGAGGGTCGGTAAACCTGACAATCTATTTATATGCAGCGACAATTGGACAGTGAAAAATGTTGTATATTCGTAAGTTTTACGCAGTTAATTTGTATTGTATCTATCTATCTATCTATCTATATAAAAACGATTTGTGTGTATGCATATTTGTTTGTTTGTAAAAAGAGCGTTTGCATATGACGTCATTATTAGTACATACGGCTTTGTATATGCACAGACAATGGGAAAGCCAAGAATGTTGTATATTCGCAATTTTTACGTAGTTTAACTCCTGCAGACGAAATGAATGCTTGCCTAAAAAATTCTAATTTATGGGCACACGTAAAAATATTAAAATTAACTACAAATATGCGTGTCCGATTGCAAAAAGATGACTCTGGTCAAACATTTTCAGATCAATTGCTGGCAATTGGAAACGGAAAGCTCCCAGTAGTGGGAAAGCCAAGAATGTTGTATATTCGCAATTTTTACGTAGTTTGAAACACATATATAAATCTATCTATATTCACAGGTGGGACACAGGGACACAACTACAATGGCGCGTAACTAATATGGCGCGTACCGACTTACGCGCGTGGGGGGCTTGGGGTTTTTTTTTTATAGTAATTTTAGAAAATCCTGCGCCCTTTTCATTGAATTTCTGTTCCCCCATGACATATTTCTCCAGGAAAAGATCCTCCCACATAGCCCCCTCTCCTCAACCCCACCCCCAAAACCAAAAAAAATCCCCTGAAAACGACTGTACACTTCCCAAAAACCATTATTATATGTAAACACTGGTCGAAGTTTGTAACTTGCAGCCCCTCCCCCAGGGACTGTGGGGGAGTAAGTCATTTCCAAAGACATAGTTATTATTGTTTTTGACTATGCAGAACAAAATGGCTATCTTAAAATTTTGATCTGTTGACTTTGGAGAAAAATGAGCGTGGGAGGGGGCCTTGGTGCCCTCCAATTTTTTTGGTCACTTAAAAAGGGCACTAGAACTTTTTATTTCCGTTAGAATTAGCCATCTTGCATCATTTTAGGATCACTTGGTCGACACGATAACCCCTAGGGAAAAGAAAAAAAACAAACAAACAAATAAACACGCACCCGTGATTTGTCTTCTGGCAAAAAATACGAAATTCCACATTTTTGTAGATAGGAGTTTGAAAATTTTGCTATAGGGTTCTATGATACGCCGAATGTGATGGTGTGACTTTTGTTAAGATTGTGTGACTTTTAGGTGGTGTTTTCACCTATTTTCTAAAATAAGACAAATTTTCTCAGGCTCGTAACTTTTGATGACAAAGACCAAATTTGATGAAACTTATATATTTAAAATCAGCATAAAAATCCGATTCTGTTGATGTATATTTTAGCATCAAAATTCTATTATTTAGAGTTTCGTTTACTATTGAGCCGGGTCGCTCCTTACCCACAGTTCGTTACCACGAACTGTGTGAAAGAAAATAATTCGGTATTTCGGGGCTTCTGACATCATTACTCCTTTGCGGAAGTTATATCCCCATTTTTATATCCCCCTGTGCCCCCGGCGTCCCCGTTGTAGTTGTGTCCCTGTGTCCCGGTCGTCATTTGTGTCCCGGTGTCCCGGTCTGTAATTTCTCTTTGAGTGTCCCGTTCTTAGTGAGTGAGTGTTCTTACTTTCTCTATCAGCAGCAAGTTTTTTGGCATAAACTCTTTGAGCAGCTTCCTCGGCTGTTGCCGTTGTAGGTTCTTCAGTCATTTTACAATTAAACATTTTTCCGTGAACAAATGTCTTAAATACCGTTAATGACGTCACCGTCGTAGCAAAAATGACGACAACTAACTTGATGACGTCAGTCAACACAGAAACATGACGTCACCTGACAGACAGACAGACACAGAGACAGACAACTTATTTTTATATATATAGATATATATTATATATATATATATATATATATATATATATATATATATATATATATATATATATATATATATATATATATATATATATATATATATATATATATATATATATATATATATATATATATATATATATATACTAGCTGTTGGGGTGGCGCTTAGCGCCTCCCAACACCTAGTTGGTGGGGCGCTTTGCGCCCCCCCCCAAGCCCCCCCGCGCGCGTAAGTCGTTACGCGCCATATTAGTTACGCGCAATTGTAGTTGTGTCCCTGTGTCCCACCTGTGAATATAGATAGATTTATATATGTGTTTCAAACTACGTAAAAATTGCGAATATACAACATTCTTGGCTTTCCCACTACTGGGAGCTTTCCGTTTCCAATTGCCAGCAATTGATCTGAAAATGTTTGACCAGAGTCATCGTTTTGCAATCGGACACGCATATTTGTAGTTAATTTTAATATTTTTATGTGTGCCCATAAGTTAGAATTTTTCAGGCAAGAATTCATTTCGTCTGCAGGAGTTAAACTACGTAAAAATTGCGAATATACAACATTCTTGGCTTTCCCATTGTCTGTGCATATACAAAGCCGTATGTACTAATAATGACGTCATATGCAAACGCTCTTTTTACAAACAAACAAACATGCATACACACAACTCGTTTTTATATAGATAGATAGATAGATAGATACAATACAAATTAACTGCGTAAAACTTGCGAATATACAACATTCTTCGCTGTCCAATTGTCGCTGCATATAAATAAATTGTCAGGTTTACCGACCCTCGAACATGCAACGTACAATTGTCCATGGGAAAAACAATCAGTTTTTCCACATTTTTCTAATGATTGACCATGAGCTTTGTTAATGGTGATTGCAAATGCTAATCGAATTGGGAATCGCAATCTTTTAAATTGAAAAGGCAGATCCGTTGGAATCATGGGAATGCGAGGAATAAGAACAGCCTCACCCTCAAAAGGCCCTGTCAAGATTGTGGCCTCTATTAGGTTTTCCATGGTTTTTTTTACGGCAAGTCGCGTGCCATTGCAAAGCTTTGGTGGGTTGATATTTCTTAAAAGAATTATTGGTACGCCTATTTTTAGTTGTAGCACGTGTGGTGGAAACCCCGAAAGATCTATAGAATTTAAAAATTCAGATGGATAATTAACCGCTTCATTTGGTTCCAAAACTGTGTCGACTGACTTGTAAAGGACTGCCTGGTCTCGAATCTTGGTCAAAACAATATTGTTGATTTCGTGGACGTCTATATTTTTGGGTGCGAGAATCGCTCTTTCACTTAGCCATTTATTATTTTTATAATTTTTTAGAATATTCGGAAATACTTTTTCAATCAATTCATTCTTGGACGTCACTAAATTACAGAAATCAGCAGGTAGTTGTATACGTCCTGAAATTGAGTCTACTGGGAGCTTTCCGTTTCCAATTGCCAGCAATTGATCTGAAAATGTTTGACCCAGTCATCGTTTTGCAATCGGACACGCATATTTGTAGTTAATTTTAATATTTTTACGTGTGCCCATAAATTAGAATTTTTCAGGCAAGCATTCATTTCGTCTGCAGGAGTTGATCTAGGTATTATAGGTAATGTTTGCCTGAAATCTCCCGCAAGCAATATTAATGTGCTACCAAAGGGTTTCGACTTCCCTCTCAAATCTTTCAAGCATTGATCCAGAGCCTCGAGCGATTTTTTGTGTGCCATTGTGCACTCATCCCAAATAATAAGTTTGCATTGCTGCAATACTTTACCCATCCCAGATGATTTGGAAATATTGCACGTGGGAGTTTCAGTAGAATGCAAATTCAGAGGCAATTTCAAAGCGGAATGAGTAGTTCTTCCACCAGGCAGCAATGTTGCGGCTATTCCGGACGACGCAATTGCCAATGCTATATCATTTTTTGATCGAATTGATGCCAGAATCAGTTTTATCACAAACGTTTTACCAGTACCTCCTGGCGCATCCAAAAAGAAAATTTCTCCAACGTTGTTATCGACACAATGCATTATCATATCATAAATGTCTTTTTGTTCCGACGTTAACTTGGAAATGTTATTTTGTACATACGACAATAGATCACTCGTACTGTAACTTTGTTCACGATCCAATTCTACACATGTCGAAACAGCAGCGATACGGTTAGGTGAAGGCATTCCCAAATGCTGAAGAGGTTTGTTTGCCATACGTACGCACAAATCTTCTATAATAACTAAAGTGTAGTTATAAATTTCTGCTGTAAAATCAAAAGTCATATCTGATGTCTCTAACTGTTTTCGATGGAGTATATCTTCGGACATTTTTGACTTATATTTTTCCCATATCTCTGTAGGAGCTGATGGAGAGCAAGTTGTTAAAATGATGCCAAACAATGCACGAATTTGACTTGGGGTTGACGTTTCGCACGCGTCATTGATGCAGTTATCCCAGTGTTGGTCATTCTCCAATAAATTCAGAGCTTGGCATGCACTACGGTAAGTGTCATGTATAGTACCGTTTACAGTTCTCAAATACTCAAAGGATGTCGGACCGGGTACATTCACCAAAAGCTGGCGTAGAAAGAAGCATTCATGTTGATTGGGGTGAACGGTGTAGAGTCTTCCTATCGTGGTATCTTTGAAGATGGTAGGTTGGCCGTCGACTGACTTACCCTGTTTTCGACGTTCAAATACTTTATTTTTAGTATTCCACGTGTAATACGAAGGCACTTCAGTATACAGCAGTTTTTTGCAAAAGAATCGTATTTGCAAAGCGAAAAAAAGCTGTTAATTTTGTATACGGTGGATTCAGGGCTCTTTGTTGCACGTTGGTTTCCAAGAAATAAACACGTTGACCATTCTGTAAATGTACCGCTAAGTGAACAACAGCTGGACTACGTTCATGTATCGGAAATGAAAGAATTCGCCAAACAGCTTCATTACTGCTTATGTATCTTCCAGCCTGATATTGTACGATTTCGTCGAAATCTTTGATTTCGGGCTGCAAGCCAAAAACTGCCATGTCACTGCCTTTGTTTACGTATTTACATATGTATTTGATTGCCTTTACGGAGTTCCAGTATTCAACGTTTATGTTTGCATTAAATGTCTTTGATAATAATGGGGAATATGGAACAACCCACTGGTTATCTACTTCGATGGTGGTACCGTTACGCTTCTTTATTATTGCTGTTTTACCGCCATCTTCAGTAGATCTTCTTCTATATTGTGGGTAACCATCATTGCCAGTAATTGTGTTGGATACTAAAAGTCGAGGATATTGCTTTGTGTACCTTCCTTTGGCCATGCATGGTGAATTTTCGTTCAATGCACCGCAAGGTCCATGTATCATATTTTTTACAATAATATCATGTAACCCCTTATCGACATTTTTATCAGGTATTTCAGCGGAAATCACATCATCAATTTCGTTCGAAGTAATTTTTTTATGTAGCCAGATTAGTATATGTGCGTGTGGCAAACCTCGTTTTTGCCATTCCACTGAGTACATCCAGCATCGCACTGACCCAAACACTTAAAGTTTTACTATGTAGTTTATCAGTGATTTCAACTTTTGCCGGAAGACACGGGCCGTAATGTCATGCCTATGAACCGCCGATTGTCCTTGAAGTAAAAGCTGCAGTATCTCGTCCCAAGATTGATTACATGTAAATGTAATAAATAAATCTGGACGACCATAGAGACGAACATACGCAATAGCATCTTGAGCATATTCATGCATATGACGGGGACTGCCAGCATATGACGAAGGTAAAATTGTTAGTCTTCCAACGTTTGTGGTATTACCGTCATTTATAACTGCATCTCGCAAATGAATGTATTGTTCAGAGCGGAGCTTGGTCTGATTCAGGCGGATATATAGCAAACGTTCTGATTCAATTTTAGCATACATATCAACGACAAATTGGTGAAACAATTCACGGCATTTTAAAATATAATTTTCTTCATCCTGCCGAATCATTACTCTATAGGAATAATAATGCATTGCACTGCATTTCTTATTCATTTCTTTGTTAGTGGCTGGATTCATCAATTTAATATTAAAGTGATAGCCGTCGGCTCCATCCCAAAAAATGATAGGATATTGTAGGGCATCGTAGCATCGATGAGTTTCAGCAATTCTTAACAACTGAGCGTTTCGCTTATGAAGAATAATATCTCGAGGTAAAAACTGATCACCGACCATAACGATTGACACTTCGTCGATAGTTGGAGCATTGTATCTACGCACATGTTTGCCAGGAGGCGTTTTGTCAGCAGAAATAACAATTTTATGCGTATCAGTAGGCATCAAATCGATGGCTGTTTTGAACAGACGCACTAAATTATTATTTTCGTGGAAAAGATGTTGCAATTGGGGAACGATTGTCCTTTCAACATTGGGAGAAATTTCGCAACGTGCATTCAATTCAGAATTTCTATCACTGATGAAGTACAATTATAAAAATTTATGATTCTCGCCTGAAAATGGTAGAAGGGACCCTGCTCTATGATAAATTTGCCCTTTTACTTTGAAAGTAGACATAAATTGATTTGGATTTTCGATTTGGGCTCCAAACGACGTCATTTGGAAACATGAGTTGTATTTTCTGATTTGTGACAAAAAACGCTTAGAATCTGACGTAGTTCCAGTAAGGAAAGTCTTCAATGGCTCTGGTGGTGCAGCCAATAGAGGAAGTTTAACTTTTCCTGAGGCGCAACACATTCCCTTTGTTTCACCATTGAATTTCAAGGCCTTGCAATAGGGACAAATTTTAGACACTGTCCCGATTTGAACACATCTACTCAAGCTATAATCATCGACTGGGCTGTACCTGAATTCCAGGCGATAATTTTCAGGTTGCTCTGATTCATCGGCACGCATTCTTTTCTTACTTTCTCTATCAGCAGCAAGCCTGATTTCTTGCTGTTCTTGTGCTTCCTCGGCACGCTTTCTTTTCTTACTTTCTCTATCAGCAGCAAGCCTGATTTCTTGCTGTTTTTTTGATTCCTCGGCACGCCTTCTTTTTTCACTTTCTCTTTTAGCAGCAAGTCTGCTTTCGCGTTGCTCTGGTAGTTCCTCGGCACGCTTTCTGTTCTTTCTTTCTCTATCAGCCTCAAGCCTGTTTCCTTGCTGTTCTTTTGATTCCTCGGCACGCTTTCTTTTCTGACTTTCTCTATCAGCAGCAAGTTTTTTGGCATAGACTCTTTGAGCATCTTCATCGGCTTTTGCCATTGTAAGTTCATCAGTCATTTTAAACTTAAACATTAATAGATTTCTACGTGAACATATATGTCTTAAATATCTTTAATGACGTCACCGTCATAGCAAAAATGACGACAACTAACTTCATGACGTCAGTCGACACAGAAACATGACGTCACCTGACAGACACACAGACAGACAACTTATTTTTTTATATTTAGACTAGCTGTTGGGGTGGCGCTTCGCGCCACCCCAACACCTAGTTGGTGGGGCGCTTCGCGCCCCCTCAAGCCCCCCCTCGCACGTAAGTCGTTACGCGCCATATTAGTTACGCGCCATATTAGTTACGCGCCATTGTAGTTGTGTCCCTGTGTCCCACCTGTGAATATAGATAGATTTATATATGTGTTTCAAACTACGTAAAAATTGCGAATATACAACATTCTTGGCTTTCCCATTGTCTGTCCATATACAAAGCCGTATGTACTAATAATGACGTCATATGCAAACGCTCTTTTTACAAACAAACAAACATGCATACACACAACTCGTTTTTATATAGGTAGATAGATAGATAGATACAATACAAATTAACTACGTAAAACTTGTGAATATACAACAGTCTTCGCTGTCCCATTGTCTGTGCGTATAAATAGATTGTCAGGTTTACCGACCCTCAAAGATGCAACATACAATTGTACATTGGTAAAGCAATCTGTATTAAGATCTATACCGCATTTTTCTAGTGATTGCCCTTGAGCTTTGTTGATGGTGGTTTCAAATGCTAATCGAATTGGGAATTGCAATCTTTTAAATTGAAAAAGCAGATCCGTTGGAATCATGGGAATGCGAGGAATAAGAACAGCCTCACCCTCATAAGGCCCTGTCAAGATTGTGGCATCTATTAGGTTTTCCATTGTTTTTTTTTTACGGCAAGTCGCGTGCCATTGCAAAGCTTTGGTGGGTTGATATTTCTTAAAAGTATTATTGGTACGCCTATTTTTAGTTGTAGCAGGTGTGGTGGACACCCTGAAGGATCTATGGAATTTAAAAATTCAGATGGATAATTAACCGCTTCATTTGGTTCCGAAATACAAATTAACTGCGTAAAACTTGCGAATATACAACATTCTTCGCTGTCCAATTCTCGCTGCATATAAATAGATTGTCAGGTTTACCGACCCTCGAACATGCAACGTACAATTGTCCATGGGAAAAACAATCAGTATTAAGATCAATACCACATTTTTCTAATGATTGACCTTGAGCTTTGTTAATGGTGATTGCAAATGCTAATCGAATTGGGAATTGCAATCTTTTAAATTGAAAAGGCAGATCTGTTGGAATCATGGGAATGCGAGGAATAAGAACAGCCTCACCCTCAAAAGGCCCTGTCAGGATTGTGGCCTCTATTAGGTTTTCCATTGTTTTTTTTTACGGCAAGTCGAGTGCCATTGCAAAGCTTTGGTGGGTTTATATTTCTTAAAAGTATTATTGGTACGCCTATTTTTAGTTGTAACACGTGTGGTGGAAACCCTAAAAGATCTATGGAATTTAAAAATTCAGATGGATAATTAACCGCTTCATTTGGTTCCAAAACTGTGTCGACTGACCTGTAAAGGACTGCCTGGTCTTGAATCTTGGTCAAAACAATATTGTTGATTTCGTGGACGTCTATATTTTTGGGTGCGAGAATCGCTCTTTCACTTAGCCATTTATTATTTTTATAATTTTTTAGAATATTCGGAAATACTTTTTCAATCAATTCATTTTTGGACTTCACTAAATTACAGAAATCAGCAGGTAGTTGTATACGTCCTGAAATTGAGTCTACTGGGAGCTTTCCGTTTCCCATTGCCAGCAATTGATCTGAAAATGTTTGACCAGAGTCATCGTTTTGCAATCGGACACGCATATTTGTAGTTAATTTTAATGTTTTTACGTGTGCCCATAAATTATAATTTTTCAGGCAAGCATTCATTTCGTCTGCAGGAGTTGATCTAGGTATTATAGGTAATGTTTGCCTGAAATCTCCCGCAAGCAATATTAAGGTGCTGCCAAAGGGTTTCGACTTCCCTCGCAAATCTTTCAAGCATTGATCCAGAGCCTCGAGCGATTTTTTGTGTGCCATTGTGCACTCATCCCAAATAATAAGTTTGCATTGCTGCAATACTTTACCCATCCCAGATGATTTGGAAATATTGCACGTGGGAGTTTCTGTAGAATGCAAGTTCAGAGGCAATTTCAAAGCGGAATGAGCAGTTCTTCCACCAGGCAGCAATGTTGCGGCTATTCCGGACGACGCAATTGCCAACGCTATATCATTTTTAGATCGAATTGATGCCAGAATCAGTTTTATCACAAACGTTTTACCAGTACCTCCTGGCGCATCCAAAAAGAAAATTTCTCCAACGTTGTTATCGACACAATGCATTATCGTATCATAAATGTCTTTTTGTTCCGACGTTAACTTGGAAATGTTATTTTGTACATACGACAATAGATCACTCGTACTGTAACTTTGTTCACGATCCAATTCTACACATCTCGAAACAGCAGCGATACGGTTAGGTGAAGGCATTCCCAAACCCTGAAGAGGTTTGTTTGCCATACTTATGCACAAATCTTCTATAACAACTAAAGTGTAGTTATAAATTTCTGATGTAAAATCAAAAGTCATGTCTGACGTCTCTAACTGTTTTCGATGAAGTATATCTTCGGACATTTTTGACTTATATTTTTCCCATAAATCTGTAGGAGCTGATGGAGAGCAAGCTGTTAAAATGATGCCAAACAATGCACGAATTTGACTTGGGGTTGACGTTTCGCACGCGTCATTGATGCAGTTATCCCAGTGTTGGTCATTCTCCAATAAATTCAGAGCTTGGCATGCACTACGGTAAGTGTCATGTATAGTACCATTTACAGTCCTCACATACTCAAAGGATGTCGGACCGGGTACATTCACCAAAAGCAGGCGTAGAAAGAAGCATTCATGTTGATTGGGGTGAACGGTGTAGAGTCTTCCTATCGTGGTATCTTTGAAGATGGTAGGTTGGCCGTCGACTGACTTACCCTGTTTTCGACGTTCAAATACTTTATTTTTAGTATTCCACGTGTAATACGAAGGCACTTCAGTATACAGCAGTTTTTTTTGCAAAAGAATCATTTTTGCAAAGCGAAAAAAAAGCTGTTAATGTTGTATCCGGTGGATTCAGGACTCTTTGTTGCACGTTGGTTTCCGTGAAATAAACACGTTGACCATTCTGTAAATGTACCGCTAAGTGAACAACAGCTGGACTACGTTCATGTATCGGAAATGAAAGAATTCGCCAAACAGCTTCATTACTGCTTATGTATCTTCCAGCCTGATATTCTACGATTTCATCGAAATCTTTGATTTCGGACTGCAAGCCAAAAACTGCCATGTCACTGCCTTTGTTGACGTATTTACATATGTATTTGATTGCCTTTACGGAATTACAGTATTCAACGTTTATGTGTGCATTAAATGTTTTTGATAATAAAGGGGAATATGGAACAACCCACTGGTTATCTACTTCGATGGTGGTACCGTTACGCTTCTTTATTATTGCTGTTTTACCACCATCTTCAGTAGATCTTCTTCTATATTGTGGGTAACCATCATTGCCAGTAATTGTTTTGGGTACTAAAAGTCGAGGATATTGCTTTGTGCACCTTCCTTTGGCCATGCATGGCGAATTTTCGTTCAGTGCACCGCAAGGTCCATGTATCATATTTTTTACAATAATATCATGTAACCCCTTATCGACATTTTTATCAGGTATTTCAGCGGAAATCACATCATCAATTTCGTTTGAAGTAATTTTTTTATGTAGCCAGATTAGTATATGTGCGTGTGGCAAACCTCGTTTTTGCCATTCCACTGAGTACATCCAGCATCGCACTGACCCAAACACTTCATGTTTTACAAGGTAGTTTATCAGTGATTTCAACTTTTGCCGGAAGACACGTGCCGTAATGTCATGCCTATGAACCGCCGATTGTCCTTGAAGTAAAAGCTGCAGTATCTCGTCCCAAGATTGATTACATGTAAATGTAATAAATAAATCTGGACGACCATAGAGACGAACATACGCAATAGCATCTTGAGCATATTCATGCATATGACGGGGACTTCCAGCATATGACGAAGGTAAAATTGTTAATCTTCCAACGTTTGTGGTATTACCGTCATTTATAACTGCATCTCGCAAATGAATGTATTGTTCAGAGCGGAGCTTGGTCTGATTCAGGCGGATATATAGCAAACGTTCTGATTCAATTTTAGCATACATTTCCACGACAAATTGGTGAAACAATTCACGGCATTTTAAAATATAATTTTCTTCATCCTGCCGAATCATTAGTCTATAGGAATAATAATGCATTGCACTGCATTTCTTATTCATTTCTTTGTTAGTGGCTGGATTCATCAATTTAATATTAAAGTGATAGCCGTCGGCTCCATCCCAAAAAATGATAGGATATTGTAGGGCATCGTAGCATCGATGAGTTTCAGCAATTCTTAACAACTGAGCGTTTCGCTTATGTAGAATAATATCTCGAGGTAAAAACTGATCACCGACCATAACGATTGCCACTTCGTCGATAGTCGGAGCATTGTATCTACGCACATGTTGGCCAGGAGGCGTTTTGTCAGCGGAAATAACAATTTTATGAGTATCAGTAGGCATCAAATCGATGGCTGTTTTGAACAGACGCACTAACTTATTATTTTCGTGGAAAAGATGTTGCAATTGGGAAACGATTGTCCTTTCAACGTTGGGAGAAATTTCGCAACGTGCATTCAATTCAGAATTTCTATCACTGATGAAGTACAATTGTAAAAATTTATGATTCTCGCCTGAGAATGGTAGAAGGGACCCTGCTTTATGATAAATTTGCCCTTTTACTTTGAAAGTAGACATAAATTGATCTGGATTTTCGATTTGGGCTCCAAACGACGTCATTTGGAAACATGAGTTGTATTGTCTGATTTTTGACAAAAAACGCTTAGATTCTGACGTATTTCCAGTAAGGAAAGTCTTCAATGGCTCTGGTGGTGCAGCCAATAGAGGAAGTTTAACTTTTCCTGAGGCGCAACACATTCCCATTGTTTCACCATTGAATTTCAAGGCCTTGCAATAGGGACAAATTTTAGACATTGTCCCGATTTGAACACATCTACTCAAGCTATAATCATCGACTGGGTTGTACCTGAATGCCAGGCGATAACTTTCAGATTGCTCTGATTCCTCGGCACGCTTTCTTTTCTTACTTTCTCTATCAGCCTCAAGCCTGTTTCCCTGCTGTTCTTTTGATTCCTCGGCACGCCTTCTTTTTTTACTTTCTCTTTCAGAAGCAAGTCTGGTTTCGCGTTGCTCTGGTAGTTCCTCGACACGCCTTCGTTGACGTAAATTGCACATTCTTAATCTGGCCATTTCTCTTTGAACCGCAAGCCTGGTTTTGCTTTTTGGTAACATTCTACCTTTTTCAATGTTTTTCAATTTTTCAGTGTTCATTCTAACATTGATGTTAGAAAAAAATTTTACGTACCAAGCATGCAAACACTCGACAATTTATAATAAAACTCAAAATTATAAATATCTGTTATAAGGTTTTCGAATTACTTTAATCTATTGTCAAAATATATAGAAATATTTATGCAATTACCAGTTTCTACATTTTTAGTTTCAGTTTGCTTTTCAGTTTAGTTTCATTTTTATATATATTTAAGATATAATCTAGCGTAACGGACAGACAACTTATTTTTATATATATAGATAGAAGATAGATTTTTATATATATAGATACAGTTTCTTCTTTAGTTTTTTTTCTTTTTTAGTTTTTTCTTTTTTTAGTTTCTTCTTTTTATTGATTTGTTTTCTTCAATTTCTCAATGTTCATTCTAACATTGACACTTGGAAAAATCTTTACGTGCCAAGCATGCTAAAGCTCCAACAATTTAAATTAAACCTCAAATTTGGGGTATCTGTTTTAAGGTTTTCGAATTACTTTAATCTATTGTCAAAATATATTGAAATATTTGTGCAATTCCCAGTTTTTTTTTAGTTTTTTTCTTTTTTTAGTTTTTAGCTTTTTTAGTTTTTTTTTAGTTTTTTATCTTTTTTATTTTTTTACGTTTTTTCTTTTTAGGTTTTTTCTTTTTTTAATTTTTTTAATTTTTAATTTTTTTTTTTTAGTTTTTTCTCTTAGTTTTTTTTTAGTTTTTTTAAGGTTTTCGAATTACTTTAATCTATTGTCAAAATATATTGAAATATTTGTGCAATTCCCAGTTTTTTTTTAGTTTTTTCTTTTTTTAGTTTTTAGCTTTTTTAGTTTTTTATTTTTTATTTTTTTATTTTTTTACGTTTTTTCTTTTTAGGTTTTTTCTTTTTTTAATTTTTTTAATTTTTAATTTTTTTTTTTAGTTTTTTCTCTTAGTTTTTTTTTTAGTTTTTTACCATTTTTCTTTTTCGAATTACTTTTATCTATTGTCAAAATATTTCGAAATATTTATGCAATTTCCAGTTTTTACATTCTAATTTGTTTTCTTTTATATATATAGAAGATATAATCTAGCGTAACGGACAGACAACTTATTTATATATATATAGATATAAGCTTTCATTTTAATACATGACGGCATATTCAATATGAAGTCTTATTCAATATAAATATTTGCGGCTCAGAGAAAAAGTACCACTTATATTGTGGCTCAAAGAGAAATTATCCTATAATATCATCAAAAAGGGAACACCAGGAGGAGAAACCAGAGCAACGCAAAACCAAGCTTGCGGCTCAAAGAGAAAGGGCCAAATTAGGAATGTCCAATTTACGTCAACGAAGGCGTGTCGAGGAACCACCAGAGCAACGCAAAACCAGGCTTTCTGCTGTCAGAAATAGTAAAAAAGAAGGCGTGTCGAGGAATCACCAGAGCAACGCAAAACCAGGGTTGCGGCTTTACGTCAACAAAGGCGTTTCCTAGATTGAAACCTGCGGACGAAATGAATGCTTCAGTCGACACAGTTATGGAATCAAATGAAGCGGTTAACTATCCATCATAATTTTAAATTCGCTGGATCTCCCATGGTTTCCACCACATGTGCTACAACTAAAAAAAGGTGTAACAATAATCATGTTGAGAAATAGTAACCCACCAAAGCTTCGCAACGGCATGCGACTTACCGTAAAAAAAACAAAGGAAAACGTAATAGAGACAACAATCTTGACCGCGCCTTCTGATGGTGAGACTGTTCTTATTCATTGCTTAATGATTGCTCAAGGTAAATCATTAGAAAATGCGGTATAGATCTTAATATGGATTGTTTTTCCCATGGACAATTATGAGTTGCATGTCCAAGAGTCGGTAATCCGGACAATCTGTCTATACACACAGACAATGGGTCTGCGAATAATGCTGTATATCCACAAGTTTTACAGAATTAAAAATTAGCACCTTAAATGCATGTTGCTTTAGGGAGGGGGGTTTAGGCGTGCGGCTCAGAGATAAATTACCAGAGGAAAGCGTGTCGATGTATTACAAGAGCAACGCGAAACCAGGCTTGCGGCTGAACGAGAAAGTAAAAATTCGCTGGATCTCCCAGGGTTTCGACCACACGTGCTACAACTAAAAATAGGCATAACAATAATCATGTTACGAAATATTAACCCACCAAAGTTTTGCAACGGCACGCGACTTGCCGTAAAAAAAACAATGGAAAACGTAATAGAGGCAACAATCTTTACAGGACCTTCCAAGGGTGAGGCTGTTCTTATTCCTTGCATTCCCATGATTCTAACGGATCTGCCCTTTCAATCACCATCAACAAAGCGCAAGGGCAATCATTAGAAAGGTTCGGTATAGATCTTAATACGGATTTTTTTTTTCCATGGACAATTATATGTTGTATACTCAAGAGTCGGTGAACCGGAAAATCTATTTATATGCACAGACAATGGGACTGCGAAGAATCCACAAGTCTGACGCAGTTAAAAATTAGCATCTTGCATACGTGTTGCTTTAGCGGGTGGGTTTAAGCTTGCGGCTCAGAGAGGAATTACCAAAAGAAAGCGTGTCGATGTATTACAATAGCAACGCGAAACCAGGCTTGCGGCTGAAAGAGGAATTAAAAAACTAATGCGTGTCGAGTAATTACCAGAGTATATCAGAGGAATTACCAGTTGTAGATCCGCAAGTTTTACGCAGTTAAAAATTAGCACCCAGCAAACGAGTTGCTGGGACATGTTGCGGAAAAAAAACAACTAAAAAATAAAGAAGAAAAATAAAATAAAAAAGAAGTTAAACTAAAAAAGGGTAATCATCTAAAAAAACTAAAAAGAAAAAAAAAACACTAAAAAACTAGAAAAACTAAAAATTATAAAAAAATATATAAGAGAATTTTTTTAAAGAATTAAAGTTAAAAAACCAGGGATTACGAGAATTCAAAAACCTTAAAAAAGAAAACCAAAACTTTGAAGCTTAGTAGATATTATTGTTTGAAATTGGACTTGTTTTAATAATCAAATATCTTTGAAAAAACTGTAATATGAAAATACAGCAAACTCTCTGCGGTTAGAAAACAAGGGACAATGAGGATCAAAATATAGAAGGCTGCCGCGTGCCGGGCTGGGGCCTGGCGGCGAAGCCGCCGGGACCCAGCTAGTATACTATAAACATTTGTTTTCTATATTTATAACATTGAAAATATGCTACAGCTATATAAAATCTTCAATTGCTGATATTTCCATGATTTAATACGATTATTTATGAAATATTCTGTTGATTTTCCAATCATCTTGATTATTGCACGGATCTATTTTGATTTTTCGTCGATGTTCTGAATAACTAAAGCATACTATTCAAAATACACATAGTTATCAATAAAACAAAATGACACAATAGACATTAAATCTTCTACAGTAAGGGGAAGGTGCAGTACCTAAGCCCTGTATGGAGAAATTCTTGTTAGTTTAAAATTTGACTTGAGTATTCAATTAAATTTTTCATTCGTTTTAATATTAACTTATTCATCTACGTCAGTATAGGCAACCGACCCCCCCCCCCCCCGAAAATTCTCCCATGGAAAATCCCAAAAATTCCCCCGCATATTCTCCTGGATGGAACATTCCTCCATACACAAAATTGAGCAATCATAGAGAGAGTACAAAATAAGATACCTCAAGATTTCGATCAGATGTCCTAAGGCATAACAAAAGAACCAGATATACTAATAGGCTCTGGGATGGGGGATTTTTGGTCGCTAATTACTTAAAACTTTCAAAAAGGGCTAAAACTCTGAGTTTCCGTGCCCCTGGGGATGATGCCTCCCCCCAGGGAGGCCTCCCCCCCTTACATGCCCTCCACAATCCCTCGCTCTTTACGCTAAAGTTTGACTCTTTGCCACAATTCTGCTTTTTAAAACAATTAAAAGCTTTAGCGTAAAGAGCGAGGGATTGCGGAGGGGACAACCCATTTCATATACGGAGTAATTTCTGTCCGTTTTAAGTTTTAATGTCGCTCCTTACTTTAAGTTTAAAAAACTAGTTTTTTTATATAATTGTATGTCAAAGCGTATGGTAAAATGTTACTTGGTTTTGAAATATGCTTCAAACTAGCTTTTCTATAAAATCTCAATTGGTGACAAAGTAAAACAAGTTCAAGCTGTGGTAGCTGAATTAACAAACAATACAAAACTAAACTTATTCCTTACTCCCAGTCTTAAAAAAATATTAAGATTTATAGCGGTCCTAAAAAAGACATTTAAAATTTATTTTCTCTGACAGACCAAAACACACACGAGGCCAACCAAAGCACACCCTGCGGAGGCAGTATGATCAGGACCTGAAAGAGGCTAACATTTCCCTCACTCCACAATGGGGAAGATATCATTGCAGTCGCACTGCTTCGTGATGAATGGAGAGGCTTTATTGACGCCCTATGTGCCACTGATGGCTCAGGAGGATCTAAGGTCCAAGGTCTCTGATAGACTTGAAACCTACAGCTTAAGATGACATGGCCGAGAAGATCTCAATGAAGACAAAGCATTTCAAGCTAGCTTTTATTCCTGAGTGACACCTGAAACTAGGCTAAAAATCGGGTCAGCAATCATGCTTCATGATTCTTGCTGATCCAATTAGCTCATGCTTACAGGGAACGTAGACAGGGGCAAAGGGACCTCTATAAAGAAAAACACTACTGAAAATAATTTGTCGTAACGATTTGTGACACCAAAAATAAGCAAAATTCGTTTTATCCTAAGAGGAGAAAATATTTTGAAGAGATGGTTGTTAGATTCAATTTGGTTGTTTTTTTAGTTGTTCCGCCTAAATTTCAGGTTATCCACACAGAGCCAAGGGACAAAGAGCTATGTTAGGACATAAAATGAACAGAAATAATGCCATATGACAATTCAAACTTTAACGAACATACATTGCTTAAAAGCGAATAAAAGAAGCCAAAAACCGTAAGGAAATTGAATTGAATAATTATACCAAACATATTTTGCTGGTACTACCATGGGTGAACGGATGAAACCTAAAAGGAACAGAAATTAAAATGAATAATCAAATTCAAAACAAACAGAAATTGCCAAAAATAAGGGCGGGACGACACCCCCCCCCCCAGCTGCTGAAGTATCAGGGCGTCATATGAGCTTTGCTGAAATTAAATTAAATTTTAAAAATTCTCACTTTTATCATTATAATTCAAAAATACGAAAAGTTGTTATGTCTTCCAAGAATCTAAGGCGTTATATTTTTTTAACAATCAATCAATCAGACGATCATTATATGGATATGAAGTAAATTGTTATCAAACTTTTCTCCCTTTAAACAATCCCTTTAAAATCTATGTGAAACTAAAATTGTCATGCCATTTACTTATTTCTCAACTCAAATTTTTCTTTGCTAAAAGCTTCTGATGAGAAACGTAAAAGCTAACAAAACTTGCATTTTTACAATCAGCCTAAATAATAAATTCTGATTAAATGATATTTTTTTGTAGTTTTGTTTTTTATCAACCAGAGTCGTTCTGTACCTACAGTTTGTAACTATAAATGTAATCTATGGTTTCTATTAAATACAAGGTAGGCTACCACTCTCTCTCTTTCATTCCCGTGGTAATAATCCATGAACACGTGACCCTTTTCAAACATTTCCAGGAAGGGGAGGGGTATAAAAAAAATTAAAGTCGATCATATCCATGGTTCAAAGATGAGCTTTTCAAACGTATTTTTTTAGTATATAAGGATATCCCCTAGAGGGATTGACCTGTCAAGAGTAATTTTCAAAAATCTATATGAGAAATGACATTTCCAGCGTCAGTGTCTGCAGGAAACGATATTGTAAAGGATTTCAACCTTCAACATTCATAAAAAAAAGTTTTCTGTCGGAATCACGGAAGCGTGGTTTTGCTTGAAAAAAAAAAAAAGTTTATTTATTTCAGGACGACCGCTGCAGATTCCAGAAACTTTAATTGAGCTACTTTTTTTCCAGTTTGCGATCCCAGTGCCAAAATAAATTTGAATTCTAATCTCTTGCTTTCACAGAACTACAGACCGTTCATTACGGTTCTAAAGAAAAGACAACGAAAAAAAATAATAATAAAAAAAACAAAAAACTATGGAACTAGTATTATTGCTCGACAATGGAGTCAGAAATATTATTTGTTAAATACAGAGGAAAAAACATACCTTGGAGAAATATCACAGCCTTGTTGCATAAAAGCTCCAAGCGTAAACCAGAGGCTGTTGATTACATTGAAATCATTGGTTAATCTGGTGCCGTGCAATGTTTCGGATGTCTGCCACTCTGATGGTGAAAAACGGCTGACAAGAAAAAGAACTATGCTAACACCTATATATGCAAATACCATGCACATCCAAACTTCTGTAGAGAGGGGGTTCATAAAACTTAGTGCCCCAGGAGATTTTTTTACTGGCTTTTTAATCATAATTGAGATTCCCAGTGTCATATATGGTTTAGTAAAGTCGACAACCCGCTCTCGACTGGAAGAGATTGTCAGTGGTGCAACAGCGAAATCTGCCTCCTAGAAAAACACCAGCATTAATGAGGTATATCTAATCATTGAAGCATATTAAGAACTAAGGTGTTGTTATGCCAAGGTTAGGATGATCGGATACATGATTTCGCTGTCTCATCCACTGGATCATGCTAAAGCAACACCAATTAAAAAGAAGAAAATAACTAGGTTTGTACAGCAGCAGTAGCAGTAGCAAAAAAAGGGTTTATTCTTGAGATTAAGACATAATTAATTTAGCTTGATTGAATCCCTTAGATGAATAATTAGGATAAGATAAGGTAGTCAGCACCATCCTATAATTCAGATAGCCAACCTTTGAATATTTAGAACCTGCAATTAATAAAGTTTTAACTAAAACAAGTTTTATCTGTAAAATTCTAACATGAATCGTGCGATAACCAGGATCGCACAAAACGTAAAGCCAGTAACATTTATTTTAATTAACACATGTTCTATGAAATTATATATGTTCTTCTGTTTATAAGTTTTATGTCCAATTTTAGACCTTCCAAATAAACACCATGATTATTAAATCATGGAGCATAAGCCTAAAATCACAAATGATACAGCTTTACGCTGGAGATAATATCGAACCTGTACAATATTCAGGTTACTGTACTACATCTGGTTTGATTCGAAGGAACTGTGTCAAAAACAGAAAATAATACTAACTATAAATTAACTAAAATCCGTATACTTTCCTATGGTGAAGGCGATGTCGTAATTATTTTGTAGACCTATTTTAATTTTCTCCCCTGGCGAATCAGTACTTTATTTAAGTCTAAAATAACTGTTTTTTTTTTTGTTTCATCTTAAGCTGCATGCTGGCATTTTAAAGAAACGTTCGATTACTGGTAAATGTTTCTAGTTTTCCATGCTAGAAAATTATTGGAAACTTCTATAATCCTCATGCAACAAAAATCCTAACCTTGGCAGTACGACACTCCCAGCTTTAAGTAGACTGCTTAAAGTAAACCAAAATGAGTTCCAAAAATCAAATTCATTAATCATTTCTACGTTCCCATTTGGAGAAACTTTCTTCTTATTCCCCATTGGTGACCAACGATGAACCAAGTATAAAATAAGACTAACGAAGACAATAACAATGCCAACTGCAGCCCACACTTCTTCAGCTAAAGGAGATAGGAAGCTAAAAAAGCCAGGTTTTTGTTTCACTGGTTTTTTTATCATGATCGAAATTCCTAGCTCCATGAATGGAGTGGTAAAATCGACAACACGTTCCCGACTTGATGTAATGGTGACTCCAGCAATGCCTATGTCAGCCTCCTGAAATTGATACGAAATATTCCAGCCAATTGTAAACAAATACTTAAATAATGCATATGCACTTGGAAGCCAGAATCAAAGAAAAATAAAATCTTTGGCGTCACAAATTTCAACTAGGCCCACATAAATCCGAATACAAAGAACGAAAATATGTGTGTGAATTATCTGGGATTCCATTTTAATCCACAGATGTTAATATTTTGGCTGACAAAGAAAGCTGCTAATAGGGATCAAACCTTTAAAAAAGACTTTTTTTTATTTAAAATTAAAAAGTGACGATAGTGCCCAAAACAACAAAATGATATTACATATTTATAAAGTGCTAGTTCTCAGGTTACCCCGCCCATACTCTTTACTTTAAGGACTGAAAAAAATTTCGCGAAATCATTCTAAAATTCAACAATTATTGTCAATTGTCAATTTAAAGTTTATTAAAGATTGGCTTTCAGAACATAGAAATTAAATTTTACTATTTAACAGAAATACCAATAAATAAAGTATTTTGTTTTCGAACCATTTAGATAATAATTTTACTTTCTTTATCACATTGTTCTTGTCATAGAGCCAGATAAATCTAAAAAAAAAACTTAATGTAAAGATTGTGGAGGTGAGGTGATCAGCAGCCTTTCGGTTGTATATGATCACTTTTTTTTAATCGCTCCTAAATTTCATTCGAAAGCAATTTATAGTTGAATATTATTTCATTTTAGATATTATATTAAAATTTTGTTGAAATGCGAGAGTAGCTGTTGTCCCTTAAGCCCTAAATGTGCCACCCTTTAGGTTCTTCCCCCAAGTTTACCTTTTTACATCAATAATTAAAACGAAATTTGCACAAAAAATTTACTGTTTTTGGCTAAATGGCTTTCTCAGAACTTGATCGAACGATTTTTTGAAAAAAGGGGCGGGGGAAGGGGCCTAATTACATTCTAATTTTTTGGGTTACTTAAAAAACCCTAGAACTTTTAGTTTTATTTACAAACGTTTTTATTTGTAGTAATTATACATAACTTACAAATTAACTTACGTAACGAACTTCTATATTTGTATATTCTTGATACGTATATGAGGGGTTTCGGCCCTTCGTCAATACCTCACTATTTATCCTGAAGTTCGAATTATTTTCTAATTCTGTAAGATTGACCGATGAATCACAAAGGCCGTTTAATTAGATTAAATAGCTCTTTTGAAATTACTAAAAAAGAATTCGCGTAAAGAACGTGATATTGAGGGGGGGATTGAACTTCCTCGTATAGTTAATAGTTTCTGTTCGTAATAAATTTTAATATTGCTCCGCATTTTCAGTTGAAAAAACTTGTTTTTTTAATTACTTTCTCATTTTTTTAAATACCCCCGGAAAGCCCGGTGCCCCCTTCTTGGAAATTATCTTCCTCCATGATAGATTCCTTTGTGGAGAGATACTCTAACGTAACCCCCTCCCCCAACCCCGCAACCACTAGAAACAGAACCCTGAAAACGTCAGTATGCTTCCCAATAACCAATACTATATGTAAACAATAGGCAAAGTTCATAGATTGCTGCCTTCTGTGACTGTGGGACCGTGTGTGTCTCTTCCCCCGGGGACTGTGGGGGATTAAGTAGTCCTCAAAGACATAGTTATTAGATTTTTGACTATGCTTAACAAAATGGCTATCTGAAAATTTTGATCTGGTTACTTTGGGGAAAAACATGCGTGGGATGGGGCCTGGTTGCACTCTAATGTTTTTGAGCTCTGAAAAAGGGCACTAGAGCTTTTAATTTCGATTAAAATGAGCCCTCTCACGACATTCTAGGACTATTGGGTTGATACGATCCCCTCTAGGTAAAAAACAAAATAAACACGCATCGTGATCTTCTGGCAAAAATACAAATTCCACATTTTTGCAGATAGGAGATAGGAGCTCGAAACCACTACAGTAGGGCTCTCTAATGCGCTGAATCTAATGGTGTTATTTTCATTAAGATTTGTGACTTTAAGGAAGTGTTTCCCCTTTTTTTTCTAAAATAAGGTAAGTTTTCTCAGGCTCGTAACTTTTGATTGGTAAGACTAAACTTAATGAAACATATATGTTTGAAATTAGCAATAAAATCCGATTCTTTTGATGTATGTATTGGTATCAAAATTTTGTTTTTAGAGCGTCGGTTACTGTTGAGCCGGGTCGCAACTCATTATTCATTTTGAGTTTCATTTATTTATTGATTATTGATTTGTGGTAGTTTCTAACTTGAAAGATTATTTGACTTTGCTTCTGCTCATTTTCTGCTTAATGGAGCTCTTTAATTTTGTTTCAAACTTTTTTTTGGAATTTTTTTTTAATTAATTTCAGTTCGCCTTTTATTAACATATTCTTGAAAAGTTCTTTTTTATATCTTTTTAGTTCCTACGGGACTTGGTATTTACCAAGTGACATATAGCGATCGCAAATTCTGTCGGTCTGTCCGTCTGTCTGTCCCGGTTTTTCTAGTTTAGGCACTTCCAGATAACCTAGGACGATGAAATTTGGCGGCGTACAAGGGACCTGGCCAGATTAAATTAGAAATAGTCATTTCCCCGATTCGATCATCTGGGGGAGGAGAGTGGGGGGACAGTTAATTCGGAAAAATTAGAAAAAATGAGGGATTTTTAACTTACGAACGGGTCATCGGATCTTAACGAAATTTGACATTTAGAAGGATATCGGGTCTCAGAACTCTCATTTTAAATCCTGACTGGATCTGGTAATATTGGGGGGAGTTGGAGGAAGGAAACCTAAAATCTTGGAAAACGCTTAGAGTGGAGGGATCAGGATGAAACTTGGTGGTAAAAATAAGCACAAGTACCTAGATATGTGATTGACATAACCGGAATATATCCACTCTCTTTGGGGGAGTTGGAGGGAGGGTTAGTTCTGACAAATTAGAAAAAAAATGAGGTATTTTCAACTTACGAAGAAGTGAACGGATCTTAATGAAATTTCATATTTAGAAGGATCTCATAACTCAAATGTCTTACTTTAAATCTCGACCAGATCCAGTGTCATTGGGGGCAGCTAGGGGGGACTGAAAATCTGGGAAAACGCTTAGAATGGCGAGTCAGGATGAAACTTGGTGGGAAGAATAATCACAAGTCCAAGATACGTGACTGACATAACCGGACCGTATCTGCTCTTTATAGGGGAGCTGGGGAGGGGGGGGGGGGGGGGGGTAATTCGGAAAAATTAGAAAAATGAGGTATTTGTAACTTACGAACGGATGATCAGATCTTAATGAAATTTGATATTTAGAACGATCTAGTGTCTCAGAGTTCTTATTTTAAATGCCGACTATATCCGGTGATATTGAGGGAGTTGGAGGGGCAACAGGAAATTTTCGAAAACACTTAGAGGGGAGATATCTAGGTGAAGCTTGGTAGGAAGAATAAGAACAAGTCCTAGATAGGTGATTGACATAACCAGACTGAATCCGTTCTCTTTGATGGAGTTTCGGGGTTTTAATTCGGAAAAATTAGAAAAACTGAGGTACTTTTAACTTAAGAACGAGTGACCGGATCTTAATTAATTTTATTATATAGAAGGAACTCATGTATCAGAGCTCTTATTTTAAATCACAACAAGATCTGGAGACATAGGGGGGAGTTGGGGGGGGGGGCAGAAATCCTGGAAAACACTTAGAGTGGAGAGATCGGGATGAATTGGTGGGTAGAATAAGAAAATATAGTAGATATATGATTGACGTAACTGGACTGGATCTGCTCTCTTTAGGGGAGCTAGGGGGGATCCAGTGATTTGGCGAGTTCAGTGCTTCTGGACGCGCTAGGACGATGAAAATTAGTAGGCATGTCAGAGACCTGCACAAATTGACTGGATAAAGTCGTTTTCGCCGATTTGGCCATTTGGGGGGCTGAAGGGAGAGGACAAATTAGAAAAATGAGGTATTTTTAACTAACGAGTAGGTGATCGGATCTTAATGAATTTTGATATTTACAAGGACCTCGTGTCTCAGAGCTCTTATTTGAAATCCCGACCGGCATTAAGCCTCTGATTTTCCTTTTAAATAAATCCATTGACTCTTAGAATTCTGCTAGAGCTCATACCATACGAGCTCTTGGCCCAAATGATTCATCTTAATATCCGCAGTCGTTCTCGATATATTGCTGACGTGTTTTATTGGCAATCTTAAACACCATACCTTAGGATTTACTTTAAAACAATAGTTAGATTTAAAGAATAAAGGGTCAATTGCACAGTTTGGAGGAGTTGACATGCCAAATATCCATAAAGACTTAGTTACTGGACCGTTCTACTATGCTGTACAAAATGGCTGTCTCAAAATTTTGACTGGATGCGTTTAGAAAACGAAAAGGCTTGAGAGAAGGGTCGCTTGTCCTCCAATCTCTTTTTACTCTTAAAAAGGGAGCCATAACTTTTAATTTTGAATTGAATTAGCTCCTTCAAATGTCTCAATGATATTTCTAGCTATTATAGAGTTGTGCTACCTATGATGTTCCTTGTATGCCCTTTTGAAAACCTGCATGCACACAGTTTTTTTGTTTAATTGAAAAACCTCCTAAACGTTCCTTAAAAGTTTCACCTTAATTCTATTAGCGTCATTAGTTAAAGTAACTGTAATAGTAGTATTAAAAGCATACACTTAGTGTCTTCTGGCTAGTTCAAAATCCCTTGTAACTTACCCTTAAAGGTCTAACTCAATAATATAAGTTGTTCTTCAATAATTACTTTGTAACCTTTTTGAAAGTCTACCTGCTTATAGTTTGTTTTGATTTAGTCCAACATCTGCCTAAATATTCATTAAAAGCTTTAATTTATCTGGCACACTAGCAATGTGTTTAGCAGCATTGATAGCTGTATTCACATAGCACCTTTGGTTTCTTCAACATGCCCTTCAACACACGCTGAAAGTTTCAGCTTAATACCATCAACCGTTCCTGAAGTATTTCTGATGCGTCCACTTGACAACCTGTGTCAAGTTTCTATATATATTTTCCAGTTTCTATACATTCCAAGTTTTTTGCCTTAATATGCTTAGTTTTAATAGCAGTAGTAGTAGTAGGAGCAGTAGAATTAGTTGTTGTAGCCTTAGCCTTAGTAGCAGTAGTAGTAATAGAAGTAGTAATAATAGCAAGAGTAGTAGTAGTATGAGTAGAAGCAGTAGCATTAGGATACAAATATTTTCTTCTGGTTAGTTCAAGATTCCTCACAACAAGCTATCCTAATTTCAACTTCACACACAAAACAAGTCCTGGAAGTTTAAATTTATTACAATTAGCCATTGCTATTACATTGCTGATGTGTGCTTTTGTACATATCATTGAAAAATGTCCAATTGAATCAGAGTCTTTGGCAGGCTCATAGAGAAGCCATGCCCAGTGTTTAAGTGATTCAATCGACGGAGCCCTGACTGAATATATCACCCCCTTTTTATTGTAAAGTTCACCCTATTCATACTCTGTATAGTACTATAACGTTGAAACCCAATCTTTAAATCCTTGTTGACCCATTCAAAACATCTATCCCCTTAAGTGTTAAAGGATATCTCCTCTTAATACAATTCAAATCGACTTAAGGAAACCCTGACTCCTCCCAACACCATTAACTGCAAAATCATTCAGATATGTGTTACTAGCATCATCTCTCCCGGGTTTATGTCCTGTGACAAGAACCGTGTACTTGAAGCATTCTTAGCTCGTTTTAAACCGAAAGCGTTGTACACCTTAACAACCCTCTAAACCCGCATTATATTCTACACCCCCCCCCTCCCTTCTCTGCTCCGCCTCTAAAAGCAAATTCTTTTTTAAATTTGGTTATTTTTACGTCTAAATTTTCTATAAGCAAAACTACTGACCCGCTCCTATTTTAATTTGGTTTTTGACACTATCAAAAATACTACCCACCAAATCTGAAAAAAAAACACCCTCAAAAATATGCAAGTCGGGGTGAAGTGTCTGCATCTCCGTTTTTGGGTAATGCGAGTATATCCGAAAAAAAGCCCTCAAAAATATGCAAGTCGGGGTGAAGTGTCTGCATCTCCGTTTTTGGGTAACGCGAGTACACATCTCCTAACTTTTCATTAGCATTTATTTTAGCAATGTATACTTTCACACTGTCCCTCCCTCACGACTCCCGAACCTGTCATTTAAGAAGTGTCCAAATTTTGCTGACATAGGAGTGTGTCATGTCTGGTGGATCCATATGGTTACTACGACCTTTGAGAGTGTTGAAGGGGTTTCCAAACTTAGCTGTAATAAAGTAAATATTGCGCAAAGCGGAGTTTTGCTAAATAAAATTCAGGTAAAGCAGAGTTCGAATCGCACCCACTTTGCCCTGGTCCTCCATATCACGATCACTTTGTGGGGAAGGTACTTTCTTGACTTCGCTTACTGGTATCTGGCCAAACCATTCGCAGTCATCTTCGAGGCCAATATCCCACAGAAACGCATCCAAACAAAACATAGGGGAGCTACACTAACTGGGTTGACGCCAACACGTAAACTCGGCTCACGTTAACTATTCTCTGGGGTATATTCCAAATCCATTAATGACTCGATATCTTCATAAAGGCTGTAGAACCCTTGAGATGCTGGTATGTGAACTTAACAAATAATAAGAGCTTATTAGGTCATTGAAACATATTTGATTTCATTCTGTGAAAAAATCTGTTTTAGGCACAATGAGAGTAGAACATTAGTCTGAAAATTTCTTGAGTGGGCAATGTAGGTCCCCACCCAGTAAATTTTATTTTATGTTTCTACACTCCTATGGTTTATCTTACCCCCACCCCAAATCTTGAGGTCTAAAACCGCTGTTGATTGCTGCCGTAGGAAATGGCAACCTTAGAGAAAATTGCCAGCCCTCAAAATTTAAAATAAAAGGGACCTACCTTACGAACAAGTTCGCCAATTACCCCGTCAAATCCACCAGGAACATCAGGATTTTCAACTCCATACTTCCCATCCTTAACTAGTCGAAGCTCATCTAAAATTACAAAATATTAGGAGTATTTTGTAAAGTAAAAAATAGTAAAATTTAAAACATCCCGTAAAACATTTTATCTTGTAGTTTTGCTGGATTAAGAAGAAACTAGTCAAAGATCCTGGTGAGCTTACTTTAGAATTGTGTTAACACTTTTGATTTCATCTAAAAATAGTTGAAGGAATATGTCACCCTTTTTACTTGAAATTGACAGTCACGATACTTGTTGCTAAAGGCAATGATTTCTTGGTATTCTTCAAATTTTTTGGTTCATCAGTTAAAGTTAAATTCAGTTAAAGTAATAAAGTAAAAGGAGAGATGTGAATCAAGTAATTATGAATTTGTCGTTTACTATATCTTACGTTGAAATGCTTTGCTCCTTACGAATAATAATAGGAAAAGCCACAAAAGAGTAAACAATCTTTTCTGCTTGCTTATGAGGCTAAATCTAGCCTCAAAAAATGGCGGAAGAAAAAGCCAAAATGTCTGAAAATGACCTTTTGTGTAAAACTCAAGCTTAGGGAATTTTTAATACCTCAGACAGTTTTAGATCACTAGAACAAACTTTTAGGAATATATCTCATATTAGGCCTCAGGGAAACGTTCTAAAATGTTCATCTCAACTCCATCCCCTAAGGATACTGTTTTTTTATTGGTCTAGAGGAAAGAGGAAGCTGGCTTTTCTTGGTCCATTGTTCCAAGTCGATAGAACCTTTAGAAGAAGTTCGGACCCAAAAAATAATAATCAGGCTTTGCTTAGAATCCACTGGAATCCTTGGGGCCACTTCAAGACCTTAAATTGCAAAAAAAAGGTTTCAAAAGTTAGCTTTAAAACTCTACTCAAAAATTTTAGATTTTTAGGTGATGATTTTTGCTATAACTCGGAAAGCAAGGTTTAGTAGCTCCCTTGTAAGGTGAATAGCTCCACCGACACAGTTTTTATGCTACGTAAGCCAGGCTGTGTTTGGCTTGAACTATTTAAAACAAACTTCTGAAAAAACAAGATACAAAATGGCTCGATCCTATGATCTGCTCTTAGCTTTTTTCTCTTTTCAAGTCAAAAATGTTTGGCTTCATCAACTTCTTTGTAAAGTAGCAGCGTTAGATTTTAATGTAAATCAAGGGTAATTTATTTGACATTACGAAAGTAGCAAAGTCTTGTTTTCGTAATACTTTGAAATTATTTTCTTATTTTACATTAAGTGCATAAAGAACTGTTAGCAAAACTGGAATTTTAGCCTGTGAAAAAACGATTTCCTTAAAATCTCGTCTTTCCCTAGCTCTCTCGAAATTCATTGAATGTGGAATGACCGAGGAAATTTCTGGATGTTATGGATATTCAGAGAAGAATGTTCAACAGAAAAAGAGAAGCTCAAATAAGATCATTAGCTTGAACATTCAGCCAAAAAAGATATGAAGGGATATTCAAATAAAGCTTCTTATCAAATTAGATAAAACCTTAGAGAACTGATGGAAAAGCGTCCTTAACATCTATAGATGGGGACGACTAGGTTCAATAAGGTAACGTACATTAAATGCAGGTAAAATTTTGTTCAGTTCTTGCATCCTTAGTTTTGTAATCTCTGGCTATTTTCTTTATTATTATTTTCTAGTGTAAAGTTAATATATTACTATACACAAGACATGAGACAATCAATTAGTCAAGTTATTAGTGTCCAATGAAAAGCAAAGCGGATAAGAGATGATTCTTGTTTAAAATTTACTGCTCACATAACTAAATTACCGCTAATGCTAACATAAACCTTAGATTCCAAATGCTAGGTAGCTAAATTTGTAAAGCCCAGTCTGGGGTACCTAACCCTAGCGATTTATTACCGTTTTTACCGATTTCATTTTGCTTCGGATAATGATTCTTTGCTGAATTTTATTTGTTTCCTACAAATTATTAAATAGTAGGCTGCTGACGATTTAAAATAATAATTCAAAAAGCCGTGTCATTCGAATCATTCGAGGGAAGAAATTAAAGCACTGTTCTTCGTAAATCTCTAATATCTCAATTTTTACTTGAATGTTTTTTTTTACATAATTTATTAGGCACAGTGCATTTCCATTTATGAAAACCACAGAAATTTTATGAAACAAATAATTAAGTGAACTTTCGCGAATTGAGGAGAAATGTAAACAGAAGAAAACGATTATAACTGTAACAATTGACAAGTTTTCCTAATGTATTCATAAATTTAAGAAAAAATACAAATTAATCGTTAATTAAAAAATTATTTTTACAACGCTGGATATTCGCTGGATGATTCGATATCAAAATGATAAAAAGGGATAGTAGCAGTAGTAGTAATCAATCGTTAGAGAGAAAATCAATCGGTAGTACACCAAAAGCATGGCTTACAAGGGGGTGCTCAAAACAAAAAGGAAGAAAAACGAATAAAAAAACAACAGAATAAAACATCATATACCATTCTGTAAGAAGTTGGAGGGTGAAACCGTTTACCGACAGAAACTTACATTAAGTAAGTCTGTATGATATGCCTTGTGCTTGAAGAAAAAGATTGACATTATATTATAAGGTTTGACAAAACTCAAAAAATGGTAATATTTCTAGACTCTTTATAAGAAATTCAAAAGAAACTGTTAAAAAAGAATTTATCTATAAAGGTACTAATATAAACAGAGAATAAAAAATTTCACGTATTATTTTAAGCTGAAAAAAGCTTTAATCTGTAATATTAGTGCTGAAAAAGAAAATACGAAATTTAAGCGCAACTGAAGATCACATTTAACAAAATTGTCATCATCACCATCACTTTTATCAAGTATGGAAACAATGAAAACTAACTAAAAAATGGGGCAATTTATTCCTCAATTAACTTTTTGATCTCTATTTTAGTTACATTTAATTCCTCCTAATTTTCTTATGAAAAAAAAAACAAAGCAAAATATTCGATTGACTAAGCAATATTAACCTTCAAAAAGAAAATCGGATAAATAAACATTGTTCTAATGCAGCACTTACTTTCGAATCCAGAATATAAGTAAGATATACAAAATACACTCACATTTTATCCCTGTTTTGTTTGCTATTAGATCTGCGAGGTCCTTGCAATATCCTTCAAAGCGATTGTTTCCAACTAAAATCTCCCCAGGCTCTGCTTTTCGGTACATTGTGTATGGCTCTTCCTAAAAATGTAAATTGTATTATTGATTGAACACACAGAATACATATTTAGGCAATAGCATCAAACTCAAAATAACTGTCACCGAGGGTCTAGGTGCGTATAAAAGCTCCTCCCAATTCCTTTATTTAAGCACTTCATTGCATATTTGTCAGCAGCTCGACAAACTTTGAAAAATGGTGCGAACCTGTATTATTTATGATAGAAATAACAGAAACAAAGTGGGTGAGCCGGCAAAGTGGCTCGCTACTATACCATCCCAGGCTTATGACTAGACTGAGTGGTGAATCCAGGATTTCTAAAAGAGGGGCTTGAATTAAATTTTATTAAATACAAAAATTTCCAGCGTTTCTGATTAAGTTCTGATTAACGCTGCAACTGGAAAAAAACCGGAATTTCATAAATAGAGGGAGAGGAATCTGCGAAGTGTTGGGACTATTTGAAATTTGTTCCAAAATGTTTTACCACAAAGGGGTAACCGAATAGTTTTAACACAGATCATCTATTAGGTTTCAAAATAATCTGTGGTTTTAGATAGCAATATTGCTCTCTGGAGCGTCAAAACGTTTTTCTCCTTGGTAAGTAAAAATGTTCCCTTAAATTTTTCCTCTTTTATATTCTTTTTTTTGCTCCATAAAAACGTTTTTCGAAATTTGATGTAGGATCTTTGTTTTTCTTCAAATAGCTGGTGGAATAGCCCTATCCAAGAAAATACCAAATTCCTGTTAAGATCAATTTTTCATAAAATTCTTAGTGAGTTTTCAGAGAACTGAATGACTTCAAAAGAATTATATTTGTATTTTAAGAAGAATATAAAGTAATCCATCTTGTTATTATTCTTGTAAATATTCTGCCACGAACTTGGAAATTACGAAAAACTTCTCATCAGAAAGCATTTTTTTTAAACTGATTAACTTAACCTTCATCATTTTTTCATCACTTTTCCAGTTTATGGTAACCTGCAAGTTTGGTATAAAACATGCAATGTTTCAGGATTCTGTTAAGATTATTTAACGTTATTTAATCATTCTAGTTACCAAGATTGTTGTCAGCTACTAATCAAACTTTGT
Organism: Artemia franciscana; assembly: GCF_032884065.1. Taxonomy (NCBI): domain Eukaryota; kingdom Metazoa; phylum Arthropoda; class Branchiopoda; order Anostraca; family Artemiidae; genus Artemia; species Artemia franciscana. The sequence continues at coordinate 31,639,439 of NC_088869.1, read as the reverse complement.
TTTGTCCAGAGAATGCTTTGAGCAAGAGGGAGAAGTTATGGCCCCTCACTAGATCCAGAAATGGTCCTGCAGCATACTTTCCTGTAGCCTAATTATGAAGCTTTAATATGACATAGCAAAAGACTTTTGCAGATGCCAAAGAAAAGATTTTAGTTATGCACATTTCTAGGATTTCATTTTTTTAAGAAAGGGAGGGGGTGATTTTTTTCATTTTTTATTATTATCTCCTCAATGAACTCCTCGGTACTACAGACAATAAAATCAAACTAATGTCGATAAACATATGTGAAAAAAAGACGTTACTAAATTTAATTTTTCTCTTTGAGAAAGAATTGATACAGCTATAGAACTGAATATCAATGCCAAGCGCCAAATATCCTAATATCTTAATTTTTTGCATTATTACTGCCAGACCAATTATTTTCTTTTTTATTTTTATCTCTTCAACGTATTGCATTCTTCCCTATCAAACAGTTCGTGGTAACGAACTGTAGTAAGGAGCGACCCGACTCAATAGTAACCGAAACTATAAAAAATGGAATTTTGATACCAATACTTATATCAAAAGAATTGCATTTTAATGTTGATTTTAAATATATAAGTTTCATAAAGATCAGTTATACCCATCAAAAGTTATGAGCCTGAGAAAATTTGCCTCATTTCAGAAAATAGGGGGAAACACCCCCTAAAAGTCATGCAATCTTAACGAAAATCACACCATCGCATTTTTTGTCAGAAGACAGATCATGGATGCGTGTTTATTTGTTTTTTTTTTGTTTTATTGTTGTTTTTTTTAGCTGTTTTTCCCAGGGGTGATCGTATCGACTGAATGGTCCTAGAATTCCGCGGGAGGGCTCATTTGTTACTGAGAAGTATACAGACGTTTTCAGGGGGATTTTTTGGTTTAGGGGGGAGATGAGGAGGGGTTACGTGGGAGGATATTTCCATTGAGAAACTTGTCATGGTGGAAGAGAATTTCAAAGAAGGGGGTGCAGGATTTTCTAGCATTATTTGAAAAAACAATAAAAAAAAAATAGGAAAAGTTTTTTCTACTGAAAGTAAGGAGCAGCATTAAAACTTAAAATGAACAAACATTATTACGCATATGAGGGGTTTACCTCCTCGTTATACCTCACTCTTTACGCTAAAGTGTTTTTAGTAATTTCAACTATTTATTCTACGACCTTTGTGATTCAGAGCTCTGTCTTAAGGAATTGGGACAAAATTTAAGCTTTAAGGTAAAGAGCGAGGTATAGACGAGGCTTGAATCCCCTCATACACCTGATAAAAACATACGAATATAGAAGTTCGTTACGTAAATTAATTCGTAAGTTACGTATATTTTTTACCAATGAAAACGTTTGTAAAAAATTAAAAGTTCTAGTTGCTTTTTAAGTAATCAAATAATTGGAGGGCAACTAAGCCTCCTCCCTCGCTCCTTTTTTATCCAAATCTTCCGATTAATTGCAATTAATTAATATGCAAATTTCATTTTAATTATTTATGTGCGGAGAGCCAAGATTAAAACATGTATTAATTCAAAAACGTCCAGAAATTAAATACAAAAAAAACAAGTTTTTTTTTAAATGAAAGTAAGGAGCAACATTAAAACTTCAAATGAACAGCAATTACTTCATATATGAAAGAAGCTTTTCCTCCTCAACGCCCCGCTCTTTACGCTAAAGTTTCTTACTGTTTTAAAAATAGAGTTAAGAGAAAGAGTCAAACTTTAAAGTGAAGAGCGGGGCGTTGAGGAGGAAAAGCCCCTTTCATATACGAAGTAATTTCTGTCCGTTTAAGTTTTAATGTTGCTCCTTACTTTCATTTAAAAAAATGGGTTTTTTTTTATTGAATCCCCTAAAAGGTTGATTCGTCTTATTTCTTTTATTGTTCTCCAGACTGTGAATACCGATACCAAACGCGTGCTACCAATGAACAAATCTTACGTCGCTTATTATTCTTTGGTTTAGATGTTCTCCAGAGGAGCTGCATCGCGGTCCGGCTTTGTCTAATGGTTGAGGTAGGAGATAATTGCACTGTCTAAATATGTGTACTGTGATGGAAAAGGATTAGTAAGTATCAATATAACTTCCACGCAATGCCATGGAGATAAATCAGCAAAGTACACGACGCACTGCAAAAATTTCTCCATGTTGGAGAAACCTTTTCAACATTAATTTCAACCTTTATTATTAAAAAAGGTGGGCATGTTTGACCTTCAGTGTCCAAAAAGACGAAGGGCAGTTAGTTGAACCTTTCAGAGAATGTGCAGGAGAGTGGTGAGCTAAATCGAAACACGTTATTTGCATACGGGTTGTCAAAAGGAGGCAAATAAGTAATGCCTGAGTATGAAATTTGGAACTTTTAGAAATGATTAGGGGGGATGATCAATTATCAAAAAAGGCAGTATTTGCACTATGCTACTATTACGACTACTACTACTTCTACTACTGTTACCAGTACTACAGTCACTACTACCACTACAGATGCTACTTCTTCACTGAGTGCTACCAAGGCTGAGAATATTGAAATGAAAATTTGAGAAAATGCTAAGGAGAAAGTTGAACTATGTCAAAACATACTATGAGCATACATACAAATTTTCAAAAGGGCTTATCAGCAATCTCCTTGGAACGACTTATCGTGTCAAGCTGAAAATTCCAGGGAATCATGAGGGGTATGTTCAATTGACCAAAAGGCCAAATGTGTATACTACTACCGCTATTAATAGTGCTGCCACTATTATTACCACTACTAATACAACACTACTACTGCTCCAACTATTGCTAACCCTCCTATGATGCTCGTATTATTAAGGCTTAGGATATTAAACTGAAAATTTGGGAAAATATTGGGATAATTGAACTAAATAATTTTTGAAATAATTGAACTAAATCAAAACACAAAGCTCGTATGCAGATTATCAAAAGAGCGGATCTCAGGAGTGGAGATAAAGTATATCATTCAATCACAAACGTTTCTTCTGTTAGCAAAACTAAGCTAAGCAGCAAATTTTAAATTCCACAAATATTGTCATTTTAGATTTTAATGATAAAATATATCTTTTTGAGGGATTTCTCTGATGACAATGACTCTCTGTCTTTTCATTTGCGATGCTCTCTCTCTCTCTCTCTCTCTCTCTCTCTCTCTCTCTCTCTCTCTCTCTCTCTCTCTCTCTCTCTCTCTCTCTCTCTCTCTCTCTCTCTCTCTCTCTCTCTCTCTCTCTTTCTCTCTCACACACACACACACAGACATTCTTTCTCTTACACACACCCGCACACCCCCACACTCCCCTGTACTTTTTTTTCGTCTTACTCTCTCTTTTTTATCTACCCCCTCTTTAAATCTTTCTCTCCTCCTCTCTCTCTATTCATTTCTGTCTTGCACTGTGTTTTGAAATGTATAACATTTTAATATAGAACTTTTGTAGAAAATGCTGAAAAAAAGTTCTTTTTTTTTACCTACCAAAATTGTCAACACAATATATGTTCTGCCGGCTTCCACTCCTTCAAGCGTATGGACTCTCGTGTATTTTGCCGGAACAGTGATTAATCCACTATAATCTGACCATTCAGCTATCTAAAAAAAAAAGTATAATATTATAAACATAACTTCTCTTTGTCAAGCTTTATTTTTTTTTGCTGTTAAATACCAGTCATAATTTTAAATAATAAAAAACAAAAGTTTTATTTCCAGAAGAAAACAGTAACTTTAAACCTAAAACGGACAATAATTATTGCTTCACTGATTATGCAAGATAAAAAAGCTGAATCCTCACATTTCATTTTTTCTGAACCCTGCCTGCGAATCTGATAAAATTCATTTTTGGTTTATCCAACTATCTATTCTATGACATAATATCTTAGCAAAAACCTTACTAAGTACGTTATTTAGGCTTATATCTCTATAATTCCCACGGTCTAATCTATTCCCCATTTTAAATGATGGCACTAGAATAGACGTAGCCCAAGACAAGGGACATTCTGCACTGTTCAATATACCGGAAAACGTCCCTGCTATAACAGGCAGCAACCACACCTGTTCCAATTTCCAAAGTCTGGTTGGTATCTATCTATACCTGGAGCAGACCTGCCTCTCATTTCTTTCATTGTCTCCTAAACTTCACTTACCTGGATGGAAGCAACCAAATCATAATCACACTCTTTCATTGGAATATCAACTACGTTACGTACTGCACATACCAGATCCACACTCAAACTAGTTCTTCCTTGGTCCCTAATTACCCCATTTCTCTCCCCTTTAAATATGTAGGCCAAGAATCTACTGCTTATATACCATCATAAAACTCTATTCCTCCTATTGACCATTGCACTTCCTGGCTGAAGGGCTAAGAAACGGAGATCAGCACCGCCGGTAGGGACTGTAAAATCTAAAGCCGTGTCCTTTACCTTTTTTTTTACCTTTACCTATGCTATTCCTCACTTTCTGCAGTGTCTCTAAAAATTCCTTGCGTTTCCATTTGCAATCATCATGAAAATATTCATTCTTGATATCATTCTTAAATCTGCAATTTAACTTTGAACCTACCTCATATACAACATCATTAACTAATAACGACCCCTCTATTTTTCCATCACCTAGTAAAATCAAACATCATTCAAATTCCTGCTGAACTTCTTCACTCGTCATCATACTCGTGAAAATTTTTCTCTTTCTCTCCTGTTACTTTCAGTGCCTTTCAAATCCCTAAATCCTCATTTTCCCTGCGTTTTTCTTTCTATTACTATTAGCCACTAGTTTCTTAGAACTAACCCGCTCAGAAGTAGCCGTAACAGGCAAGTGATCCGAAGCTACCACTGCCATCATCTTGAAATCTACCCAGAGACGCCAAAGAGGAGCATCCACGAAAATATAATCATTCAAATGTAATCATTCTTGAAGAATCCATAGAAAAACAAGCGAAATTTCCCACACCTCCATCCTTTCCGACTCTTCCATTTAAAATAACAAAATTTTCTGTACCACAAAAATCCAAAACTTTCCGACCACAATTATTCTTTCGCCTACTATGGTCCTTACCTGCCGTGGAGGGAGATGGATTGCAAAATCATCCCAAACCTCCCAAGCAGCTTCATTCATACAGACATGAGGTGAGATCAAAACTTCTGAAGTAACCCCAAAATAAAAAATAAAGTCCCCCATAAGAAAAACGAGCTAGAAGGAAATTGAATAGAAAATTTACATTTTTCATCCTCTAATATACACCACGTATTCTCCTCGTTGTTCCAGCTCGACTCTTGAGGGATATTAACTACACAAGAAAATAAACTGTCCATCAGCTTCAAATCTTAACCATATCAAATTACAAGAAACACTCTACAGCCGTTGGACTTTATGCCTAGTTCTCAGACACAAAAATTACTGCTCCAACATAAGTTCGTCCATTCCTAGATTTTCTTACGATTGACACCGAAATACCGAAACCTTTCAAACTGCATTTCATTTTCCAACCAAGTTTCAGTTAAATGCTACAATATCAAACATGAACTGCAAAACCAATAGACTATTAATCTTCATTTCATTCTATCCATAAATGCTCCAATGCACCGTACTTATTCTTTCCTGTACAACACCATTGCCCTGGTCTCCCTATTCTTCCGGTCGGTCACTTTGATCATGGAAAGACAGCTTACGAGGTGCGATCTGCCTTTCATCTATTGTGACCCTACCTTTAAGAAAAGGTGTTTGAGTTTTATTCCACGTAATATATATAATTTGGGCTAATAATTTCACGATTTACTCTCTTTTGGAGCGCCCCTTTATACTTGTGGCGCAAAAATAGAAAAACGTGTTTTATTCACTTGATTACATTTTACAATTGTAAATGATCACTAAATGCGCTACTGAATGACTGCATAGATGTGACGCTTGAGTCTGATAACTGCGAATGCGTTCTCGGTCTTCCGCCATCTATCAACATTTATATTTGAACCTCCAGAAGCCGATATCTGGTGTACACTAGCAACGCCCCTTCTATATTCACCACCAGGTACTGTGCGCTCCTCTATCGCATCAGTTGCAAAATCATATACATAGCTCTTGTTCTCTACAAATAATTTCATACCACGCAACTTAGTCTCTTTTCCCGCTGATTTCGCTGCCTCAAGGGCACATTTCATTTTCTTTCTCTTCTCGCAAACAATTCTCGTTCTCTGTAGTCAGGCGTAATCCAAATTTTTGCGTGTCTAAAATGTTGACCTGATTTTAGAAAAAATTGCAGCAAAAAGTGCTCGTAAATTTAACCAAAACGGGGCGGGGATTTTTATTACATTTAATACGGAAAACGTCTTTTATGTTGCTAAGACATATCGAGGTGTTCAGAACAAACTGGCTAAAAGTGGCGACTACACATTCAAATAATGTATATATTCGTCTTGACAGATCGAAGTTGTACAAATCATGTTTGTTCTTTTCGAATCAGCCTCCATGTTTATCATTTTAAGTCGCGTCTTTTTCAGTTCTGTTCTCAGAGAATTCACTTCTTGCTGCGTATTTATGTTTTCTGCCTTAACTTCAGTGATAACTTCCTCTAACTTAGTTGATAACTGTGCCAGTCCCCCATATATTCCCGCTATTTCTGATGAAATTAGGTCTATTCTTGCTAACTGAACATTCATCATGGTGAGTGTCGCAATTATTCGTGATTCGGCATTATTTGAGATATGGCTATCCCTTGGATTCTGGCCTTCTGTAAACACTGGTTGGAATAAAATGAACAAATTCAAAGCTCTGCTTATCACAGGTCTTGCCAATAAGAATGTCATTATGTGTCACTACAATCCTTATTAGTGCCAAACTGGTATACCACGCTTGGATTTTGTATGAAATTACCTCAATTTAAGGTCAATCTCCGAGGTTTGAAGCCAATGCTATTTTCCTATAGCAGTGAAATGCGTATTAACAACAGACACGAGCAGATTCTTTGATGAAAAAATTCCTGTGGCTTCATTGAAAGCTTTAACATGAATAGGCCGAACAAATTTGCATTTTTTTTCTTTAGAGCTTCATTAAAAATTAATTAGTGGGGACACCTCTAATTTTTAAGAGTAGTAATAAAATTAATTTTATAAGACGTAGAGAATTGTAAATTAGCCTCTCGATTTGCCACGAGATTTCAAAATTTTTGGCCGTGAATTTTTTTTTTGTTATCATCAGTTCCCTTTAAAATTTGCCATTTAAGATATTCTTCCTTTATTATTTAAAAGGGTTGTACTAATCATACAGCCTTGATTTTTGGGTCATTTTGTAGATCTTATACCGATAAATCATCCCAAAGATTCTCAAGTTTGTAGTTATGTGGAATGATTTTTAGCAATAATTCTTAGTATTCAAGATTTCCTCCTTTCTCATTGGCTTAACCACTCCTTGAGGGGTTTGCCAGAATATCATTAAGAATGTTGACATCTCCTTAGCATTGCGACCAGATTTAAAAGGAAGTTGAAAACATGTATAATTGGCAACAACACCTTGAGGCAATATCATATTTAACACTCCATACGAATTGGCATTTTTTAGGTTACAAAGCTGTTACAAAGCAGATAACATTATTGGCCTTTAAAAGTAAAGAAACACCGATTGTAGGCCTATAAAATGTATG